>NC_056737.1:517004787-517187287 GCF_019279795.1 Protopterus annectens
GTAGGTATTACTAAAAGAAGGCTGAGAGACAGGATTCAAGAACATGTAAGGGCTGTTAAGAATAAGGATGTAAACAATGCACTTTATAAGCACTCAAAAGTATTAAGAATTTTAGTAAGTTCTTGTTTACAGTTCTTGAAAAAGTAACAATAGATAGAAGAGGGGGTAACTTCAGAAAAGAAATTGTAACTAGAGAAGTGTGTTGGAAAATAAGTTTGTGTGCTTAAGTTCCCCCTGGTTTGAATGAACATGTTAACATAAAATGTTTTTTAGCAAGAAGGAAACTAAAGGGTTAAAACTGTTGATTGTTTTTAACTATGGTTAATTGATTAATATATATATATAAACCAGTTGTATTGTTTGATCAGATTTTTCTAATGAAGTGTTTGTACGAAAGCGGAGATTAAAACATTTTTTACGCTAATACAGCTTGGGGTCCTTTGTTGCAAAGTGAACTATTTCTGTTTTAAGTTCTACTTTAGTTAGGAGATTTGATTGGAGGTTTGTGAGTATGGGGGCTGCGTAATGTGGGGAGTAGAAAGGCTTGGGCAAGGGAGAGTCTGGAGGTTTGAGTGAGATATTTTCCATGTCTGTATAAGAGCCCGAGTTTTTGATGAGTCTTTTTTATGCACTGCTGAGTATGGAGATCGAACTTTAGCTGGTCATCGATTGTGATTCCGAGGAGTTTTGTGTGAGGTTTAGTGGAGATGGTAGTGTTGTACAGTGAGGAGACAGAAAAGGTAGTTTTATGATATTGGAGAAATAGGAGAAGTTTAGTCTACAGTGTTTTCCTGAATAGCTCCATTAAGTAGCATTGAGATGGGGAAAGCAATAGAGTTAGCAGCTATTTTTAGGAACTGAGGAGGTAAGTTACCCACTGATAGAGAACAAGTTTTAAGTTTAGAGAGAAGGGACTTCATATAGGTTATGGAGACAGACTTGAGTGAAAAGATGACAGAGTGGGTGGAAATAGGGGGTGTGGGGTCACTAATGTTGTCATTGTTGGTCATGGTGCAGACAGAGTCAATGAAGAAGTTATTGAGGAAAGTAGCAGTGTCTGTGGGAGAGCTATTAGGACAGGGGTTGGAGGAGATGGTCACCCAGAATGTAGTAGTTTGTTTACAGACTGCCAGATTTTTGGGGGGTTGGAGTGTGGATTTTCAAGTGGTTTATGGAAAAAGTTTTGTTTATCAAGGGTAAACCTTTTTTTGGCTGTTTTAGAATTCTCTGTAGGTTTGAAGATCAGTGGAGGATTTGGATTGCTTCCATTTTTTTCCATGCACTCTCTCTCTTATTCATGATTGTTTGGGTGGCTTGTGTTAGCCAGGGGACAAAGTGAGTTTTGATCCTTAGTGTCCTAATGGGGGCTAAGGAATTAATAGTTTCTAGGAAGATGTTGTTAAAAGATAGGACTAATTCCACTATCCATGACACAAAATGTCTTCAACTCAGTCAAACTCTGGCTACATCAAAACTTTTACTTAATCCCATAAGCCTTAACTCCATCTAAAACTAACTTCCACACTACCTCTTTAAACAATACAGCTATTGAAATAGTTAACTATACCCAACTACTTGGAGTCACCATAGATGACAACCTAAAGTTTGATCTTCACATACAAAACTGTATTAAAAAATCATCAAAATCTAGGTTTACTATACAGACCAAAGAAAATCCTTACTCCTTCTAGTAAACTCACATTAATTAACACTTATCTTTTACCCTCTCTTCCCTGTGGCTCACCTATTTTGAATAACATCACAGGTGGAGCAATGTTAATATAAGATAGCTAAATTTACAGCTTACCTGCTATATAACGCTCATCATTGCTTTGCATAGAATTCCACATCAACTAGTCCATATGCAATCACCTCTAACCATAAGGTACTATATAACCCCACTACCTGCCCTTCTGTCTGCTCAGCACTTCCGTCACTATCTTCCAAATTACCCCTTACACTCTCTAGACAAAAACCTGCTTGGAATCTATGAGCCAAAAAAAGTATGGTGCAAAGTTTATACTCATGCTGCACATGCAAAGTATGGAACTCTATCCAATGTTCAGTCAGAACTATAGCTAGCCTCCATGTATTTAAGTCCTCTCTCACTAACTCATGGCTGTGCCCATACAGCTCACCTGTATGATCTACTTTATTTAATAAATACTTCATATTCTTACTAACCTAACCTCTCATCATTCTGTCTGTCTATACCATTCAACAACTGTCCTCTCTATACTCTTAGGGCGGACTTGTATTTTTTTTATTTTTATTTCCTAGCATAGTAGACTATACTTCTAATATTTTTGTATATACTGATCGTTATATTTAATCGTATTTTTTTTATTTGTACATCACTGATGTCTCCTCATGCTTTATTGTATCGAGTATTCCACCATCAAACTGCATGTGCGCATGTGTGTATACATATATATATATATATATATATATATATATATATATATATATACACACACACACATATATATATATATATATATATATATATATATATATATATACTATTTTAAATACATTTGTACTACAGTTTTATTTGATGTTATTCATCTCTCTGAAGCTTTTCTCCCCAGGCCTCCAATGAAAATGAGTGTTTATTACCCAGTCAAACTTTCCTCATAAACAAATGTCATTAAACAAATAAATAAAATATGTACTTTCTTTCTTCGTAAGAACTGCCTTTCAGTCCATTACATAAATTTCTCAATTCCTGCCATATCAACTTTGGCAACACCTTGCCATTCTTTTAGCTAGTGTAGACATAACCACTTTATAATCATGGTTTAAAATTGAAATGGGCCTATATGAATCTGGGTCTAACAGCTTTTTTCCTCTTTACATAACATAGACACCACACTTTTCTACAAGATATTGGTGCTTTCCCTCCTTTTACAATACTATTAAACACAATCTTCCAGATCTTTACCTTTTTCTTCCCTCCTTACTTTTAAATTTCCACAGGAATAACATCTGTCCTGGAGACTTCCCTGCAGATTGACTATACATCACTGTGTTTATCTCATATCCTCCTATCTTAGCTATTAATTGTTAAGCCTCATCTTCCTCTAACCTTGGCACAATTGAGTCTTCCATAAATATTTCCAGTTGTGCCCTTTCTTGGTTTCCACATTCCACTGCTTTACACAAATTTTCATAAAATGTATGAAATATTTCAAATACTAGTATTGGATCTATGGTTATTTTTGTTGTCATAAGCTCCCTAAGTTTGGTGATAACCCTTTCTACTTTATCCTTCCCAAGTCATTGTGCTAAAAGTTTTTGTGCTCTGGAGTTATCAAAAAATAGTTACTTAGCAGCAGTGGCGGCTGGTGACTTCAAATCAAAGGGGGGCTGCAGGAGACAGCTGGATGGGTGTGGCCAACAAGATGGGGTGTGGCCAACACGATGGGGTGTGGCCAACACACTGGCATGTGGCCAACACGATGGGGTGTGGCCAACAAGACGGGGTGGCTATGGTGCAATGGGATCAATGCTTCACATACTTATTTACATGAAATAAATGCTCAGTCAGTATGGCACACCAGAAGGATCTGGATTAAAAAATGAGTGGTCTCGGGTACAAGCTATGGCCACAGCAGAGTTACCCCCTTGCAGCTGAATCAAAATTTCTGGCCTGCTGTGCTGGCAAAGGCTGTTTGCTTAACTTTTTCTTTTTGTGCCTGGAAGAAGGACCAACCGAGGAACCAGTGGTTTGTTCCATGATCTAGCCAAACATGGTGCCTTTCCCTGGGGAAAACAAGAAGCAAGAGCAGGGAAAATATAAAGACTTTAAAACACTTTGTCAGATCAAAAAAGAGAAATAAACACAATTTCTCCACAGAACAAAAATGGTTTTCAATTAGCTTAAAACATTTAAGCTGGCAAGTGAAAAACTGTGCTCGAGTAGAGTTATAACTCATGATAGTCCATTAAAATACAAACTGTTAGCTTAAACATAACTGTTATAAACAGGAAAGCACAATAAAACAAGTGTTTTTAAATGTGGACAGTTTTTCCTCAAATGAAACTTATCTGTGCCTGGTAAAGGAACACAACAAGCTGACAGTCAATCCTCCAAAGCCCACAGAGAAGTGGTCTCTTTAACAGCAGGAAAACTTTGAAGGACTTGACACCCAAACCTTTCTTTTTAGTCAGCTCAGCTGAAGCTGACTAACAGTTTGTGTGCATGGAAGGTGCACTGAAGCTTTGGAAGCTATCTGGCTATTATACGCCTGGCAGGATATATAACCCATATACCTAAGTCTACTGCAGCAGTGATCAGAACGATGGACATCTGAATGTAACATTAATGGATTTATGTATATTAAATTCCAAAGTTGAGAAATCTGAAAAATAACACAGGGTTGAATTGAAGAAGGTGAAGTGACAAACATATGTCTCAGAGTCAGCACATTTCAACACATTTTCCTGATTCAGCAATCATCCTTACATGGTGCTGCATGTTGCTCAAGAATGAAGATTTACAGCACTGTGAAGAGCTTGCCTCTTGGCCAGGCTAAATGTTAATGAGGCATTCTGGGATGAGAAGCATATTCTAATTAGATAAGGAAGGCATCTGCATGGCCAAGAAATAAAAGAAAGAGCGCAGTTGTGTAGATCTGCATGGCCATCCCCCACCACATTGCTCTAGTGGATGTGAAAAAAGCCAGATTCAACTGTAAAAAGCTAACATGGTGGGGAAGGAACCACAAGACACCAGAAAGCCTACTTTAAAGTGCCATAATGGTGTCAGCAGATAAACAGTGATTGCGGGAGAATACACAAAACACCAAGGATTCATCTTTAAAGTGCAGGACAGGCACCAATTTTCTATGTGGATGGGGGAGGGGGGTATACTAGACACAAGAGATTCCTCTTTAAACGATAACACCTGCACCAACATTTCTGCGGGGACTAGGGGTGGGGAGAGATATATTAGACCAGGGATTCAACTTTACAGTGACATTATGACTCTGGTTTTACTATGGGTACAGGGGCTCGAGGGATACACTACACACTAGGGCCTTACACGTAAGTGCCATAATGGCATTAATGTATTATGAGAGTGGAGGAACCACAGGAGGGTAGATATGGTAGGGACAGGTAAATGGACTGTGGTGTGTGCTGTGTGTTAGTGTTTGTGTACGTGTGTGTGTGTGTGTGTGTGTGTGTGTGTGTGTGTGTGTGTGTGTGAGTGACTTGGAGAGGTTGAGGTTGTCACTACCTACAGCCTTAATCTACATGTTGCAGTACTAACTGTCATTAAAGAAACATGCAAATTAGCTGATAATGAGGTCTTACCTCATTACATTGCAGTTCAATGGCGTTTATAGCACTAGCCATACTGCTCATACTAGGACCTTTAATGAATTCCCTGGTAAGAGGTTTTAGTAAACGATTTACTGTGAAATGCAATTTATGAATACTGATATTCAATCTGCATAAAGTGCTGTTTTGAACTGATGGCAGTTCTATTAATCATAAAGAAAGTCAGATCTGAGTAGATGATACTTAACTACAAAAGCTAGTATAAAGTAGCATACCATAAGGAGTGAAGATTTCAGTAGGTTTGTATTTTGATGCAAAGTTAAACAATCTTGGTATGTAAGGCAGACTTACTGTGACAGATTTACAAATATGATAAAAGTATCATTTGAAAGTAAGAGCTTAAAGATTTGCTGCAGAGAAGATGTTGCAGGCTTGATGTCCCTCTAGGGAGAGCAATTTGGTAGCACCTTGTCACCAAATGTAAGATTTCTGATACAGAATGTGGATTTGTGTTTTAAGTGTTTTCTTACAGCTGTCACTTATTTTTTGCATCATAACACAATGGTGCTTATTATGCCATGAAGCAGTTTCCCTGCTAAAACTGAACATAAACGCACAACTTTTTTGTAAAATCCTTTATAAAATATGCTTTTCCGAATTTGACCTCACTGGTGCTTTTTCTGCTCTGCCTGAACTTTATCCACACACATTAATCAGATATAACACACATTCAATATTTCAGTATACAACAGAATGATGTCTCCTCAAAAGTCAGACACTGAATAATGAGATACAGCTTCCACACTCTCCTGATAGCGGAGAGACTTTAGTCTGGAAATGCATATGAAATTACACAGAAATATATAGAAACATCCTTTATAAAACTGAAAGAAATGCAGCCAAATTTAATAAGGAAACCTTTGTGTCTACACTCTATACTCAGGCATAGCAACCAGGAATCATTAAAAACTCTTGTCTATAGATGACACAGTAACTCACTTCAACAAGATCTTCTTCTCCATATAAGACTAGTCCCTAGCACCTATCATAGGAAACAAATCAAATGAAATATTGTATCTTTCCTTGCTTATACCAGATATAAAAGGCTAATGCACAACAAAAAACATGAAAACTGACATTCACAAAAATGAACAATCTTCCGCAATATCAGCCTAACAAAACCCAACAAAGAATTCCATCCTAAAGGCTAAGCAGACTACTACACTACTTTAAAGGAAAACCACTGTAAATCTACAAATGCTCAACAGTTAAACTTATACATGTGGTCAAAAAATCAAAACTCTGCCATTTTTCAGATGAAGCAAAGTGCAACACAAGATGCAGATTTAACTCGTTAAATAAATGTTGGCAAATACCATAATAAAATGCAGTACACTCAACTCCTCAGTAAGTGACATGTACATTGACACTACTACCTGCTCACTTCAAAAACAAAAACCCACCTCTCTTGTAGATAATAACCTACCAGTAGACTATTTCAAATTAGCTGCAAAAAATGTTTCATACCAAGTATCTGTATTTATCAATTACTGCCTGCAAGAGAGGGCATAATCCCAATACTCTGGAAACAATCTCATGTTATTCACTTACATAAGGTGGCAAATCCTGTCCGCTATATCTAAAATACTGCAAAAACAGCTCATATACAGTTAACCAACTACTTAACATACAGCAAGTTACTTTATATGTGACACCATGGATTTTAGATCAGAACATAGCACAGAAATATAGCACTACTGATTTTCATAAACTATATTCTTGGCAGATGTAATTAAGAAGAAATGGTTGCATCACTATTTTTATACTTGTCCAAAAAATCTGAAAGAGTTTCACAGCCAATTTTATTGCTGAAACTCAAGAATCTAAGCCTAACCAACAATGTCAATCGGTTTGAAAGTTACTTCAGTCACTGAACACAGTGCTTATGCTAGGCGGATGAGCTGTCAGTGTCAACCCCTGGCCCCCTCAAAAACTAAAATTAGGTGTGCCACAAGGGTCAATATTTAGGACCTTTACACTTTACTATATTTATAAATAAAATGCATACAGTCTCTCTCCCAAAGTAGAAGAACGCATAAAAAGAGTTAACAATTAACATACTTACATCTATTCTGCACCCGTCCTTCACTCTGTACTTTCTTCTTCTTCTTTCTTCTTTCTTCTGCTCTTCTTCCACTGTCCAAACGACAATAAATCCACCAAAAAAAAACGTCGATTCCGAAACAGAAATGAAAAAAAAATACAATGATGATCACAATTAAAGCTGAAGCTCGATTCCTCCTAAGCCAAACTGAACTGACTGATTCTCGCTCTCTTCCCAGCACATAAAGCCCGAGAAGAGAGTGACAACCAATCAGCAGCATTTAGGCTTTAGCCCAGCAGGCACGTCATGACTGACGTGCCTGCGGATGCCGCAGTCCGAGCCCCTTCCAAGTCTATGTGGTTTGGAACCACTGCCGCATAGACTTCTGGGCATCACAATAATGCCTTATGTGCTCCTCCGGGCTGCAAAGAAAAAAAAAGCTGTTTACAACCACGGGTAAGGTGCGCAATGCGCATGCTCATACTTTCGAGTTGCGGACTCAAAATTTAAACTAAAAAAAAAGATTTCTTTTTTTTTTTACATTAAATTAAAAAATAAAAACAAGACCAAAACAACTGAGGGGGCTGCAGACCGGCCGTCCGATGCCACGAGCCGCCCCTGCTTAGCAGCATTCTTTCTAAACTCATGCACATCATCCAGATATTTTCTCTTTAGCACTACGCAGTTGCTACTCTTCTTGTTCTGTGGGATTCTCCTTATTCTGCAACAATTATCACTTTGTCAGACCATCTAAATAATTTGTATTTCTTCTTAACTATATATCTTTCTATTTTATTTCTACTATATTTTTAAACTCCACCTTTACGTCATCCCACTCACTAAACTATCAATTCTGAAGAAATTTCTATCTTCCCTAATCCATTCATCCACAACCCCTTTCCCATTTTTGCACATGTGGTCAGGATATCACTTCAACAGTGACAACCATCTAGAACCAAGGTTTACACTGCCGGGTCTTACCCTGCCGCAATAATTCTTCCACACCACACATGAACATTTATGGCCAATTTAGAGCATCCAGTCCACCTACTGCATGTCTTTAGAATGTATGAGGGAAACCCATGCAAACAAATAAAAGAAAGACATGCACAAAAGGCAACCCCCTGAGAATCGAACCAGCGAACTTTTTGCTGTTAGGCAACAACACTATGTGCTGCACCACTGCTCTTGAATAATTTCTGCTACCCATTCTTCTCTTTTTAACATATATATATATATATATATATATATATATATATATATATATGTGTGTGTGTGAAAATATGAAGAAAAATGGTGTATGTCAGTAATGGAAAAGAGTGGATAACTTTGAGGGCGGGGGCTGTAGGAATACTGAGTAGTGTGAGAATGTGGGTCAAGTTAAAAAAAAAGTATGAGATGATGGTAAATTAGGGGTGATATACAAGCCACATGCAGGTCAATTCATTGTGTTTGGAATTTTCAGGGCTGAACATTTTGGGAAACACCTGTAAATATTAATGGGTTGATATTGGAGCCAGTAATATAGATTCCTAAGGGATCATTGGACTTAGTTTGGCAGGCAACACTGTAGGTATAGATGTGGCATGAGAGATATATAAGAGGGCAGCCATGGAATAAAGAGACAGAAGTGATGAACTTTGCAACTTGGAATGTCTGCACACAATCTATTAGAAGGGAAAGGTGATACAAAGATTAAAGAGGACAGAGGCAGGCACAGTAATGCTGCATTTGGTTTATTAAAAAAAAAAAATGTGCGTGGTTGCCATGCACAGTAGAACTGAAACTTCTGTAAAGAAATGCGAAGGAGCTTATATTGTACTGTACCATTTGCTTTCCTTTGCACTTCCTTACAGAAGTTTCACGTCTACCGCGTGTGGCGAGCATATACATACATCTTCTATACAAAATATGATACATTTCTTCAGAAATGTCACCTTATCAACAGCCCCTTACTACCACAAACGTACCATTATTGTCTTTTTCCCTAGTTTATCACTACTGGAGCCCCTTTAGCAATCAGTATTATTACTCCCCTTTTCCTTTACCCCAAAATTCTGATGAATACCCATCCTGAAACCCTTTCTTTGTCTTATTTCTTTCCAAATGTGTCTTCTGCAATACTACTATCATCACTCTGCAATCTTAATGTAATTCAATACTCTTTCCTTTTGTATACAGCTGTAAAGCCATTTACATTCTAATATAATATGCACATAGCAGCTTCTTCTTCTTCTTTCGGCTTTTCCCAGTTAGGAGTTGCCACAATGGATCACCTGTCCGCTCATGATTGGCAGTGGAGTTTTATGGTGTCGAGTTGCCAGCCCGGTACCCAACCTTCCACAGAAGGCACACACACATGCACTCATGCCTAGGGCCAATTTAGAGTGTCCAATCCACCTACAGCATGTCATAGCAGCTATTAAGATAAAAAGCTACTGTCCCCAACTATTATACACAACAATTTCTTGAATGTGCATTTCCAACTTTTGCCTTACATTTACCTTACAAGTTTTGCTATAACTGTTTGTGATATTTAACACTTCTGTGCTGCATTTATTTATTTGGTTGAATTTAACACTGTTTTCAGCCTGCACTTTTTAAAGAAACACAGTCTGTTTGTTATTGTACTGGTCTTAGGTTGTCTTAACAGTATTTTAATATCTTCTAACCTCCTCTGGGGTCCCACAAAAGCTGTTCTGTGTTTGCCAAAGTTCTAAGTCTACCAAAATATTTCTGAGTTTTGCAATTTTTTTCTGTGTTGTTGTAGGTCTCTTACCTTATGCACGTTTTCTGTATTTTGTTGAATATTTCTCAGGGTTGCTGAACTTATTTGGAAGGATTCCTGATACTGCAGGAATTCTAACTTTTGTTGTAAAGCATTTGTTATTGCACTTGAGATCAAAACCAGTTTGTTTTACATTAAGACGGTTCTTTTGCACTCTGGTGGGAGTAGAACTGAATTCAACTCATGCAAGTTGGAAACTGCTAGTGGAAAGCTTATTATGTTTTTATCTGATTGCGCTGAGGGATTAACTGTGTAAAAGTCGATCATCCTGGTAGTAAAAAAGAATTACATTTTTGTCAGATTGTTCTAATTTATTCAGAGCTTCCCTGTGCCTGGCTTGGAGACATGATTTTTCATCTGACTTACATCGTTAACAACTCAGGCTAATCAGATAAAAAAGCAGGTGTCCAAGCCAGGCACAGGGAAGCTCTGAATAAATAAGAACAGTCTCACAAAAACGTAATTCTTTTCTGCCAGCAGGGTGATAGAATTTGGCATGAGTTATTAACTATGTAAAAGTATATAATCCTGCTGGTAGAAAATAATTACATTTTGATGAAATTGCTCTCATTTACTCAGAGCGTCCCTGTGCCTGGCTTGGACACCTGTGATTTCAAGACTTGGACTGCTTCTAAAATCATCTGGACATACAAAACTGACAAGTATTTTTTTTGTACTTGTTCTAAATGCCCCAGTGCTATTTTAACACATCTCTGTTGTATTTATCAGTTTTTCAGACTGCATTTGTTATAGAAACACCATCTGTTTTTTATTGTACTGCTCTTATATTTTAACAGTATTCTAATATTTCCAGACCTCCTCTGGTACTGCAAAACCTGTTCTGAGTTTCCCAACGTTGTCCCAACTGTGCCAAAACATTTTGAAAGTTTTTCTGTGTTGTAGTTTTCTTATGATGTGCACTTTTTCTGTATTTTGTTGAACATTTCTCAGGGTTAGTGAACTTATTTCCAAGGATTGAGGATACCACAGGAATCTTGACTTTTTCTGATAAGTATCTGTTACTGCACTTGAGATTAAAACCAGTTTGTTTTACGTTAAGAGGGGTCTTTTGCAGTCTGCTGGAAGCTGCACTGAATTAAACCCATCCATTTGGAAAATGCTAGTGGAAAGTTGGTGCATTTATTTTTTAATTTACAAGCAGATAAGCCTCCTGGCTTAAACAGAGTAGTCCCCATTAAACCTGTTTTGAAGGGGCGGAGTCTCCCTAGATGAACATTGGTTGGCTAGGATTTGTTTTACAAACGGATGCTCTTAATTGGGAGTAATTAAGGATATGAAGAAGGTTTAACACCGAAAGCACTTATCCAGTATTCATTTTATCATGTTGCCTTTTTGTTATTTTGCTTGCTGAGTTGTTTTCTTTTAATAAATCCTTCTCTGTGGAAAAAGCAGCTCCTTGCTTCCTTTACATGTTTGACTTTGGTGGAACTGCCTTTAGCGATCTGGGATTTATTTTGTATATCTACTTTGTTTTTGTTTTATCTCAGTTTTCAAATGGCTGAAGGATTTACGAATGTAATGCCTGCTGAGCACAATGTCAGGAATGGATCTTTTGACTTTATGAATAAGAGGAAACTGGATATGTTTTCAAGTCTGATAAATCCCCTGTTAAAATTGGATTTAAAAAATGCCTCATCTGGGGTATGTGACACACCCCCTGGGACAGAGTTATTTGACAAGATTTTCTGGAGGTGGAAAACATTGCTTTTAAGTTTAAAAGAGGCAGTGTTTTCACCTAGAAGCCTGCTTACATTATCATATGGTGCCAAGAGGGCTCAGGATTAGGTGCATGCCCACATATTGCAACTCGCAATCTGACCTGCTAGCTAAATGGCAGGCACTGAACCTCAAAACTAACTTTAACTATATTAAGCTATTAGTCGATCACTTCAAACCACTTGAGGAGGAAGTAGTAAAGATTATAGAAAACAAGCAACTTGAATTGGAGGATGCCATAGTGACTGAATTTTTCTTAGAGAGGATTTAGAGACTGCAAAATAATTTAAGTTCACATGGTAACAGACTTAAAAACAAAGAGCAGCAAGTTAGCAAGAGATTATCAAGATTTTGCAAATGGAAATATCTTTGAATGGCCAAAGAATAAGAATGAGAGAACTGAAGAGGGCGTACAATTGAATATGGTTGAACGTGAATTGAACATTACATGTATTTCAAAGGTGAAGCGTAACAGAAATAGTGGTGTTAACACCAAAGGGGAGACCTGCCCCAAAGACCATTTATCAGTCCAGTCTTCTCAAGGAAACAGCAGTGACATTAATACAAGTCTTAGAGCCAATGGGATGAGAGAGAATGCCATCAGTGTTGATACAACAATACGGTCCCTTGACACAGGCACTAAACCAAAGGATAATGCATTATGTATTCAGTTTTTTCTGAAACTGCAGCCCTGCTCAAGGAACAGAATATGGGATTGATCCCTGAGCAGGGGCAGGAAAAGAAGAAAAGTAGTGATATGAATATAATATTTGAAAAAGATTCCTTGGTGATAAACCTTTCTAAACATACTTTGGATGGAGCACAGTTGCCTTTATTAAACAAAGGACTCTCCTTCATTCCAGCATTTCAGTCACAATTAAGTGAGTTTACAACTGAAATAGTGTTTCGGTAGGAATATAACTTTGAGAAGTGTATTTGGCCAATAGGAGGATGGCAAGGGCATGGACTCTTTTAGGAAACTCAGCACCTTTTTACCGGGATTCCATCCAGCTGTAGAAATGTTAATATGGATGTGTGAGATGGAGGTAGCTGATTTAAGGCACGGTAGTAATACTAAGGACTTTCACAATTTAACACCAAATGAAAGGCAGGCCTTACAGAATCTGATTAAGGCTGACATTATTATTATAAAACCAGCTGACAAAGGGGGTGCTATCATGATCATAGATGCTGATGATTAATATAGAATGATGTTGAATTTGCTTAATGATGATAAGACCTATCAAAAGAAACCCAAATGGGAAGCTCGGAGAACAGATACTCTCTTTGAACTTATGATGGCTAGTGATATTACTTCAGAACAATATGAGTACCTGAAAGTTGAATATCCTATGACCCCAGTGATCAATGGTTTGCTCAAGGTGCATAAGAATAGACATGATCCACCCCTACTGACCTATTGTCTCTGGGAGAGGTTGAGTCACTGAACCTGCCTCAATATATGTCAATCATCATCTGAAGAAAATACTTCCCAAAGTCACAACTGTGTTAAGGGGCACCGCCCATTTTTTAGAAACACTTTATGCTAGCAAACTGAGACTGGAGAAGACAACCATTATGGTCACACTGGATGTCAAGAGTTTGTTATGGTGATACTGAATGAATGAAGTGGAGGCTCCACAGATGAACATTGATTGGTTAGGATTTGTTTTATAAATGGATGCTCTTAGATGGGAGTAATTAAGGATCTGAAGAAGGTTTAACAGTGAAAGCACTTATCCAATATTGCTATCATTTTGTCACATTGTTTTTATTATTTTGCCGTGATGAGTTTTCTTTCAATAAATCTTTCTCTGTGGGGAAGCAGCTCCCTGCTTTCTTTATATGATTGACTTTGTTAGAGATACCTTTCACAATCTGGGGCTTTATTTCATATAGTTAAGTTGCAAACTGCTGGCAGAAAGTTTATTGTGCGTTTATCTGTTTAGTGTGAGGGATTAACTGCATAAAAGGCTTTCATCCTGCTAGTATAAAAGAATTACATTTTTGTGAGATTGTGCTAATTTATTCAGAGCTTTCCTGTGCTTGGCTTGGACACCTGTGACTACTAGACTTGGACTGCTTCTAAAACCATCCAGACCTACAAAGCTGATAAAAGTTTTTTTTTTTTGTTCTACTTGCTCTGTTTCAGTTCTATTTAACACTTCTATGCTGCATTTATTGATTTGGTTGAATTAATCATTGTTTTTCAGCCTGCATTTCTTAAAGAAATGTAATCTGTTTTCAATGTACTGTTCTTAGGTTGTTTTAACCGTATTCTAATTTCCTATCCTCCTCTGGTACTGCAAAATCTGTTCTGAGTTAGCCAAAGTTCTCCTGAGTCTGCCAAAATATTCTAAAGTTTAGCAAAGTTTTTTGTGTTGTAGTTATCTTGCATTGTGCACTTTTTCTGTATTTTGTTGATATTTCTCAGGGTTAGTGAAATTGTTTCCAAGGATTCCTGATCTGCAGGAATTCGTACTTTTGTTGTAAAGCATCTGTTACTGCACTTCAACCAGGCACTTCCAGTCTAAGTATCACCCTTATCATTGCCACCTCTCGTAAGTAACCTTTTAGTTGATGCTGGAAACTTTTAGGAGTAGTAGGGACAGATTGACGTGTAGCCACAATGCTCTTACATTACAAAAGGCCTGTGTACAACACTATAATGGCAAGCTCACAAAGGGAGATTTACAGTTACTGGAATTTAGTTGCAGGAATAATACATTAGAACAACTCTATGTACAGGTCGGGACTTAGGTGAAATAGTGCCCTAAGCATATTGTTTCAGGCACCCCCACAGACCCTCCAGTCCTCCCCTCTGCTTCTCCCAATCTTGGGCTCCTCATACCATGCACATTACTTTTTTCTTCCTTTTCTCACATTTTACTCTTCAGCTTTTTCAATAAGCTACAACTTTCTATATGCTCTGAATTGCATCCTAAAGTATTATTTCTTTTTACACAACCTTTTCATCCAAAGTTATACTGAACAAAATTATGATTAGGGAAAGAAATTCACTGTTGCTATTCAGTTTTAGTTTTCCTTGCATCCTTTCAGCACACATTTCCTGACCAAGATAGCATGGTAATACCATTTAAGAAATAACTCAAATAAACCAGGGCCCAATAAGCCACAAGATTACAGATGCTCTGTGATGCATTTTAGAGCATTTTCCTAGCCTTTTAATCTAATTATGGGCTAAAGAAAAAGAATTTCAGACTTTTTTTTTTGTTGTACCGAGGTTTAATTCTCACAGGTGAGAAAACAGTAGCTCGCAATAAATTAACAAGTCAGTTGCTGTGAGGATACACAGATCCTATGTGAGAATACTGCCTGCTTCTGTAACTCCTCAAAAATGAGGGTCACTGCCAATGCAACTCTCTGGTGTTAGACTGGGATGAAAGCAAAGATTCAAACTGTCACAGTTATGTATTTCAACTGACTGCTGACACACACAACACATAGTATGCCTCCTCACCCCTAACCCTCAAAGCACCCACTTGTATGAGTGCATGATGTGTGATTGTGAAGAAAGTGAAAAAATGATTACATTTATGTTGCTCCTAGACAGTACACTGCTTTGAGACAATCTATAGTAATTTTCTTTGTACACTCTGAGGTCTCTGAAAAAAGTAAGATAAACAATGACTACACTGTCCACAGCCTAAACGCAAGCTATAATGACCTCTGATACCCAGAAGAATAATGTATGTGGCATGGCAT
This sequence comes from Protopterus annectens, assembly GCF_019279795.1. Classification (NCBI taxonomy): domain Eukaryota; kingdom Metazoa; phylum Chordata; order Ceratodontiformes; family Protopteridae; genus Protopterus; species Protopterus annectens. The sequence continues at coordinate 517,020,429 of NC_056737.1, forward strand.
TTTTGGGTGTGTGCACAGGTAAAAATCAGTACTATGTGATATTTTTTTTACAAACACACACACACGCCATAGCAATACTAGTTTTGTACTTATTTCAGCAAAAAGAAATACACTGTGCAACCCTGGTACAACAACACCAGATCAGTGACTGCTGTTTAGCAGTCATCAAACAGCAACAGGGATAATTCACTTGTATTTACTTCAATGAGGAATAATGCATACATGTCACTGTCCCTAATTTCACAAACCTCCCCTGATTTTGCTCACAGTTTTACTCTAGCCTTTGCAAAAAGTTTTTTTTTTGTTTTATTTCCTAACTGCTACTACTTTCTATATTTCAGTTTGTATGTATCTTTACTGTACTTCTTTTTACATTGTATTTTTGCATATGTCTTGGAGCTTTTCTCCCCGGACCTCTACTGAAAATGGACATATATCCAGTTAGACTAGCCCGGTCAACAAATGTAAAATAAAATAAATAAAATAAAAGTTAAACCCAGACAGAGTTTTTTTTTTTACTTCTTATTGAACAAAACATCCAAGTTGACAGAGAAGGTATCATTCCATTAACTTGTGAGTTACAGTAATATTTAAAACATGTTCCTGATTTTGAGTCTATATTATGCTATTATTTTTGGCACTGCACTGAATTCTTCAGCAAAGAATTTGATATACTATCTGGTGTTCTGCTAGTATTTATAAAACTCATTAAAAGAGAAAAACATTTTTGAAGATTGGAAGCATCAGCTCTTCTTAAAACATAAGGTTTGCACCAAGCTGCTTCTTGTGGCCTAGCTGTGACTGGTTTGATAGCCATCTGGACTATAAGTATACTTTTTTGCACTTAATCTGTTTGAGTGATAGTTAACAAAACTGTGCTGCATTTATTTGCTTGAGATTGCTTTTCCCTGTGTCTGCATTTTGTTTTTCTGTTTTACTGATAGTTAACAAATCTGTACTGCATTTATTTATTTGCTTGACATTTCTGGTCACTGCGTTCATAGGGGGGAGGGTGGCTGGTTTACTTTCTGTTAAAGTCAGCCTATCCAAGGTGTGAGCACAGCTTTTTGTGTTATCCGATTCCCTGAGGCTCTTGAGTTTTGCTTTATACTACTGTTACAAGGAGTTGCATTTCTGTGAGGCTGTATCAGTAGTTTAGTTGCTTCTTGTGGCCTAGCTGTGACTGATTCAATAACCATCTGCATTATAATTATACTTTTTTGCACTCATCTGTTTCAGTGATAATTAACAAAACTGTGCTGCATTTATTTATTTGCTTGAGATTGCTTTTCCTTGTGTCTGCATTAATTTTTTCCCCCACACTCCCGCCATAGTGTTGTATTTTTAAACTTGGTGGGTTTGGAATTGCCTGTCCCTGCTGTAAATTTGATTTTGGACATTCCTCCAAGTCCCATCTCATTTGCTTACTGTACAGAGTACAGTGTGATCATTTGGGAAGGATTACCCCTTTTCTTCTTTCAGACACTCCTCCCAGTCCAATCTCATCAGCTCATTCTACTGTGTACAGAGAGAGCATTTGGGAAGGCCAGCCCCCTTAGTTTCGTAATCTTGAATTATCTTCTGTTCCTTCCCTCTCCACTGAAAAAAAAAATTACACTTTATTCAGCTGCTTTTACTGTAATTGTGTTCTTCCTACTTTATTACCTTATTTTTGCCTTGCTGCTTGCTCTTAAGTGTTGAAGTGGTTCTATTCTGCTGTATTTAATACTGCTTGTTAGTAGCCTGATTACATTTGTCTGTTATTCTAACCCTCTTAGTTTTGGTTTTAGCACTTGGGTTTTAGGCCAGTTATTTTACATTTAAGAAGGTTTTTGTGGTCTACACTCTTGTGGACAAACCCTTATCAAAACCCTCTCTCCACAAGTCCATCTCCAAGTTTTAGAACACTATGTCTGTACAATTCCCATCAGTTTCTCCTGCCAGCCTGGTTGACATGGGCATACTGAGACAGTGTAGTAACTGCCTCATATTCACTGACAACCCTCTTCTCCTAGCACATAATTCTTCTACTTGCGAGAAATGCATCTATATCAGTAACCTGGAATCCATGCTGTCTCGCGCCACAGTCAGTACTCCTGACAAAAAGGAGACTGCCAGCACAAACACCACACCACCCACATCACATAGCCAAGCCCAACACAAACCCACCTATGCAGATGTCCTCAATAAAACTTACCTAAACAGCAGTGACCTCCAACACATTCACAAACATTCCACACATAACACCATACACATCACAGACAGCAGACAACACACCAGTCTCTCACAAACACAGCCCATAAGGCATAACAATGAACTCAGACATACCATAAGGCACAACAATAAACCAAACATACTAGTTATTGGCAACGCAATTATGAGACACACCAGTCTCCCTCACCAGGCTCGACAAGGAGAAGATCACAGTCAGCTGTCTGTCAGGTGCCAGAATCTGTCACATCACGCATGCACTTAAGTCTCTCCACAACAGGTACAAGTATGACTCTGTCACTGTCCATGTTGGTGTGAATGACTTGAGACATACCTTCCTGGACTATATGAAGACAGACATGACTGAGCTGTCAGAGTATGTGCCATAGGCAGGTATGACCCTAGCCCTAAGCAGCATCCTACCTTCACCAATAATGATACAACAATACCAACAAAAAATCATTTACTTCAACAACTGGCTTAGTTTCTGGTGTCATTCCAAGGGGATCAAGTATCTGTCTGCCTGGGATGACATGGTTGACAGGCCTTGAAGCTTTGCCAGAAATGGCCTCCAATTGTCACCCCTAGGATTCAGGATTCCGGCCAAGGCTCTTGCCTCCTCCATTGTTCCTTTTTTAGTCAATGTCCCAAAGATAAATCTTCCAACATCAAAGATCTTTCAAAAAGCAAACTGAAGGTCATGCTGTTAATGATAGGAGCCTTAACCTGAAAATGTACTCACTGGAGGCTCTCCTCACACTGGAAGATGCCAACATCTGTGCAGTCAAGGAAACTCTAGGTTTAAGGCTGCAGAGACCACCCCTGCCTTACCGGGCTATACCTCATTTCACACATTCTGACCTCAAAATGAGGTTGGGAAGACTAAGGGTGGTGGAGTTTCTGTTTTCATTAAAGACAGCACACTTCCTGACTGGTTTGGCAGCTTGATGCACTAGAACTAATCCAGGTGCAAATGACAACTGGCAAGACACCCATCCAAGTTATAGCCAGCTATAGACCCCCCTCCATGCCTCAGGACACCCACTTCTCCTACCTGGACCTGACTCCATCAAGGTACCCCCTAAAACCCTGATCCTTTGTGATTTCAACAATCCCACCATAGACTGGGTAAACTATTCCTGCTCTAATGCACTCACCTAAAGATTTCCTGACTTCATCACTTCTAATGCACTAGATCAGCTTGTCTCATCCCCCACAAGGGGAGATAAAGTTCTAGACTTAGTTCTCACCAACATGGGCAACTGCTGCACCATCCCCATAGTACATTCTTCCCTGGTGAGATCAGACCATTGGTCTATCTCATTCGAAGTTTCTATCCTGCCCAACTCCCCCAACCCCACCCCCAGCCACATCCAGGCTAAAAAAACTTCTCAAATGCTGACTACAACCTTCTAAGGGAGGGTATCAGTAGCTTAACACCACCACCCCCTCAGAGAATGCAGACAAAATGCTGACTAGTACACCAGTGTGGTATAAAAGCACCTGTAGAACTGCATGGACTCAGCCATACCAAACAGAACTAAAACCTGCCCCTCAGGGAAACCCAAACCTATCTGGTGGACATCCTCTATCAACAGGCTTTACAACAACAGGAAGAAACTGTTGTCCAAGGGTAAAAAGGCACAAATTCCCAGTTGGAAAAACTTCTTCCTTAGCCTCAACAAGCAAATTAGATCACTAGTGAAAACCTCCAAAGCCAATTATGAATGAAAACTAGCCTCTGAAACAAAGGCTAACCACAAAGCCTTCTTTAGTTACATCAGGAACCTCCATGGCAAAGACCAGGTTTGCTCTGAATTAGTTCTTAATGGTACCATTTACAGTGATCCTGTTGACTTAGCCAACCTGCTAGCAGATAGGTTCAGAGCAAACTTCAACCTACCCCAAAGGCCCATTCAACATCCCCGATACTTGTCCCACACCTCACATCTCCATAGATAAAGTATTAAAGGCCCTATCCAAGGCAAAGAACATAGCTTCCATGGAATCTGATAGTATCCCAGGCTGTATTCTGCACCATCTCCAGCAAGAACTAGCTTCACCATTGAGCACCCTATTCAACCATAGCCTAAGTAAAGGCTTCATTCCAGCAGAGTGGAGAGCTGCCATTGTCATCCCTTTGCACAAAGGTGGTGCCACTACTGACCTTGGAAACTACTGCCCCATTAGCTTGACTAGTCTGATCTGTAAGGCCATGGAGTGTATTACTATGGACCTCATAAACAAGGACATAGGCAATCTTCAAGCACTTGATCCCACCCAGTTCAGATTCATCAAGGGCAGATCTTGCCTGTTGAACCTGGTTGACTTTTTTAGAAGTCACCAAGGCACTGGATGAGGGAAAGTCAGTACATGCAGCTTACCTTGATTTGGCCAAAACCTTTGACACAATCCCCAACTCAGGCATCATCAAAAACCTAACACAACTTGGCGTAAATCCCTATCTTATCAGGTGAATGGCCAACTGGCTCACCAATAGGACCCACAATGTCAAAATAGGTGCATCCACTCTGACTGCAGACCTGTCACTAGTGGTGTTCCCATAGATCTGTCCTGGGAACCCTACTGTTTGGCATCTACTTCTAAGAGGTCCAGGCAAAGACAAAAGGTCTGTGGCTGACCAAGTTTGCAGATGACTGTAAGTTGGGTGCTGTCACTGACTTCCCAAATGATGTTAACATACTACAAGAGGGTCTCACAGCAACTGACTGGTGCCAAAGTCATGGCCTTTAGTTAAATGCAAAAAAATGTATTATCAAACCATTCAGCAAAAACACCACCCCTGCTGATTACCACATCAACCTAAACACATAACCTGTGGTAAGAGACCTGGGTACAATAATCTCACATTCAACCATTGTGTAATGGCAAGGGTCAGAAAAGACTTTTACTTGGTTCAGCTCATATGTAAAGGGACTGCATCCAGAAAAAAGAAGGTTACCACCTCTCTGTATTCCTCCCTCATTAGGCCAATAATTGAGTACAACACCCTGTTTGATATGCACCTCTCCAAACACCTGCACCAACTGGAAAGGTCACAGAAATACCTCACAAAGAGAATCCATGGCCCACAACACTTGTCCTATGTGGACAGGCTCAAATCACTATCACTCTACTCTGTATCGTACATATTGCTCAGAGGTGATCTGTGTCTCGCCTACAAGGCAATCTCAGACCCTGCTCTACCCATAAGTCTAACTCCTCATGCATTATCCGATCAAAAGGCCTAAATCTAACACGTGACATAAACAAAATCTGATGGAGAGACAGGCCTGTCTCCCAGAGGCTGACTCTCTTCAAGTGCAACCTTGATGAGTGGATGGGAAACCACAACTTTGTCCCAGGGGTTCCACCTGTGTCCCTCGACAGGGGTGAACGGTACTGAATGAGGTTTCTTTTTGGGAGATAAACTCTTGGCTAGGCTTGCAAGAAACCCAGGGCCATTAGCCTAGCAATCTCTTATGATCCTATGAGATCAGTCACAGTGGGTTGCTGATCTCTCAGTGGTTACCTTCCTGGTTTGACAGACATGTTACAAAATATTAGGATAAGATAAGTTGTGGTTAGTGGCCCCCAGCAACTGCAGGGTTCACTGGTGTCAAAAGCCGGCCATGACTTCAGCTCAAAACTTTTCATCTTACATTAAAAGGGTTCTTTTTTCCCTCTTCTGGGAGAAGAGCTGAATTCAACTCATCCAAGTTGAAAACTGCTGGTGGAAAGTTTGAGTGTTTATCTGATTGGCTGAGCTATTAACTGTGTAAAAGACTTTCGTCTTGCTGGTATAAAAAATTACATTTTTGGTAGATTGCTCTCATTTATTCAGAGCTTCCCTGTGCCTGGCTTGGACACCAGTAACTTCATGACTTGGACTGCTTCTAAAACCAGCTGCAAAAAGCTAATATGTTTTTTTTTTTGTTTGCACTAGCTCTGTAACTCAGTGCTATTTAACACTTGTGTGTTGAATTTATTGATTTGGTTGAATTGATCATTGTTTTTCAGCCTGCACTTGTTAAATAAATGCCATCTGTTTGTTATTGTACATCTCTTAAAGTTGTTTTAACAGTATTCAAATATTTCCTAACCTCCTTTGGTACTGCAAAAGTTGTTCCGAGTTTGGAGAAGTTCAGAGTCTGCCAAAACATTTCTTCTAAGTTTTGCAAAGTTTTTCTATGTTCTTGTAGTTCTCTTACATTGCACCCTTTTTCTGTATTCTTGTTGCAGATTTCTCACAGTGAACTTATTTCTAAGGATTCATGATACTGCAGGAATCCTGACTCGGGTTGTAAAGCATTTGTTACTGCACTTAAGCTCACAACCAGTTTGTTTTACATTAAGAGGGGTCTTTTGCACTCTAGTAGGAGGAATGCTGAATTCAACCCATCCAAGTTGTTAAATTGCTGATGGAAAGTTTATTGTCTCTCTATCTGACTAACCTGAGGAATTAACAGTGTAAAAGTCTTTCATCTTGCTGGTAGAAAAGAATTACATTTTTGTGAGACTGTGATCATTTATACAGAGCTTCCATGTGCCTGGCATGGACACCTGGGAAGACTTTGATTGCTTCTAAAACCATATGGACTTACAAAGCTGATAAAAGAATTTTTTTTGCACTTGCTCTAACTGTCTCAGTACTATTTAATACTTCTGTGCTGAGGGACTTTGTTGAATTTAACACTGTTTTTCAGATGCACTTGTTTGTTGTACTGCTCTTAGGTTGTGTTAACAGTATTCTAATATTTCCTTATATATTTTTTTTGCAAAGTTTTCCTGTAGTTCTCTTACACTGTGCATTTTGTTGAACATTTCTCATGGTTAGTGAACTTATTTCCAAAGATTCCTGATACTACAAGAATTCTGACTTTTGTTCTAAAGCATTTGTTAGTGCACTTCACCTCAAAACCAGTGCCTTTTACACTGAGTGGTCTTTTGCACTCTGGAAGGAGCACAGCTGAATTCAACTCATTCAAGTTTAAAACTGCTGGTGGAAAGTTTATTGTGTATTTATTTATTTTGCCTGAGGGACTAACTGTGTAAAAGTCTATCATTCTGCTGGTATAAAGGAATTACATTTTTGTGAGACTGTGGTCATTTTTTCAGAGCTTCCATGTGCCTATCTTGGACACCTGTGACTGCAAGACTTGGATTGTTTCTAAAACCATCTGTGTCTGCAAAGTTTATACAAGTATTCTTTGCAACTGTCTAACTGTCTCAGTGCTATTTAACACTTCTGTTCTGCATTTATTGATTTGGTTGAATGTATCACTTTTTTCACCCTGCACTTTTTAAACAGATTCCATCTGTTTGTTATTGTATTTCTCTTAGGTTGTTTTAATAGTATTTTAATACTTCCTAACCTCCTTTGATATTGCAAATGCTCATCTGAGTTTGCCAAATCTTCTTGAGTCTGCCAAAATATTTCTAAGTTTTGCAAAGTTCTTCTGTATTTTAGTTCTCTTACATTGTGCAATTTTTTTCTGCACTTTGTTGAACATTTCTCAGGTTAGTGAACTTATTTCTAAGGATTCCTAATACTGCAGGAGTTCTGACTTTTGCTGTAAAGCATTTGTTACTACAAATGAGCTTAAATCCAGTTCCTTTAACATTAAGATGTTTTTTTTTTTTGCACTCTGGTTGGAGCAGAGCTGAATTCAGCCCATCCAAGTTGGAAACTGCTGGTTGAAAGTTTATTTATCTGATTGGCCTGAGGGATTAACTGTGTAAAAGCCTTTCATTCTGCTTTTATAAATACCTTGCATTTGTGCATTACACAAACATGTTTCCCCATGCCTTGTGTATAAGCAAACCTCTCTGTTTTAAAATCCTCTATAAGAAACACTCTCCATAGTCTCTCACTGTTCACAGCTGCTCGAAGAGCTGCCAGTTTGTGCATAGGTCAGAACCACTGCAGGTCATCTAAGTGGACCTGCTCAATGCTTGTTGACTATTGCCATAGGCCTTGAGAGATTTTGCTCAAATCCAAAGCATCCACTGTTAAAATTGAAAAAATAAATACCTTGTGAATTTCCTTTGCACTTTGCTGACTGTATTTTACAATTTTGCTACCTCGTTTTGCTGATTTTTTTTTTTGTATTTTCTGTACTTTAAAAAAGCTGCTCTGTTGCTTTAAGTAGTTAGTACATAGCACAGACTAGATTCAGATCTGCTGAATCTAGATAGCATATTTACACTTGAGCACTATTCAAGCCATCTTACATTAGGAGGGCACTGCCTGGACCCCTGTGGCAGAAATGTGTAGTCTGAGCATCATCTGAGTTGGAGATTACTGGAGGATAGCTCATTGTGTGCTTTCCCATTGGTAGTTTAGCATAAAATTGCTTAATTTCACCTGTATTTAAGCCTCTAATTTGCATGCAACTGCACACCATGCAAAAGGGGTACAGCGATGCCTTGTATAGATGCAACACCTTGAAAAACAAATTTCTACTAGACATCTGTTAGTGAACCCTCCCAAGCTTCCATGCTTCACTGTGGGAAACTTAGTTGTGCAATGAGATGCAGTGCTATAGTTTTCACCATTAGCCTTCAATACCTCCTTTAGTAATCCAAGAGCAAAATGTGGTCAAATTAGCCCACTCCCCAATAGTAGTTATGGTAACAACCTGCCATAATGGATGATCAGTTGCCAACTATTTCTCCAGTCAGCCTGATTGACATGGGCTTCTTGAGTCAATGTAGTAATTCTCTCATGTATACTGACAACCACTTACTACTATAACAAACAAATACAATATGTGAGAAATGTAATTACACTATGAATTTGGAATCAATTCTCTCACACAAGAACAAACCGGGCATCAAACAGGTTGCCAGCACATACACATCACCTCTCACATAAAACAAGGTCACAACACATAAATCAAGATATGTGGAGATACCCAAAAGATGCCTACCAAAAGATCAGAGACCTCCCAAGCGCAAACCACTTGCACACACTGGAAATCAAATAGTAGCCTGTCAGGTGCCAGGATCCATCAAATCATGCATGCATGCACTCAAGTCACAACAAGAATTACTGTTATGACTCTGTCATAGTATATGTCATAGTATATGTCATAGTATATGTTGGGGTGAAATGACTTGAGATGTACCTCTATGGACTATAGGAAGAGAGACATGACTGAAGTCTCAGATTGTGTGTCCTGGGCAGGTATTTTTCCTAGCCCTAAGCAGCATTCTACCTTCACCCAGGATGAAGTGGGTGGGAGATTGGCCTAATGGTTAAGGTGTTTACCTTACAGACACAAGGTGCAGGGTTTGATTCTCACATGGGGTAACTGGCTAGGCTTAAAATGGAAAGGGCAAGTAGCCTAGTACTAACCTATGAACTAAACTATGATGCTATAATATAGACAAAAAATGACTGACTTCAACAACTTTCTCAGGTTCTGGTGTCAATCCAGGGGAATCCAGTATCTGCCAGCCTGTGAAGACATGGTTGACAGACAATACTGCTTTGCCAGAAATGGTCTTCACCTGTTTCCTCTATGCTTTCAGATACCGGCAAAGGCACTTGTCTCTCCATAGTGCCTTTTTTAGGCAATGTCAAAACAACAAAATTTCCAAAGTAAAAAAAATCCACTGGAGACAAACTCATGGTTATGCTGCTTAATGCTAGATGCCTAAAAATGAAACTGCACTCCCTGAAATCAATCCTCACCTTGGAAGATGTTGATGTCTGAGCAGTCACTGAGATATAGTTCAAGATTGTAGAGAGCACCCTGGCTGTGCAAGGCTACAATACCTTCCACATATTCAGACCCCAAAACAAGAGTGCAAGAACCAAAGGTGGAGGCATACCTCTAAACTGTCCAGATTTCTGCCTCATATTTTTGGTATGTGCCTCATAAAAAGTTGGTTTTCTGGCAAATCACTGGGGACTGAAGACAGAAAATAATGACAGACAGTCTGCTCTTCAACTTTTCCCTTGGAACTAGCCAGTTTTTTAGTTTTAGCACTCAAATCTGTTTCTTTGAGCTCAGCATATGTTCAGAACTCATTGTAAACACTAAATAAGTTACAAATTACTACAGCACTCAACTTTCCTCGCTTGTCTAGAAAAAAACAGTTTTTAGTACTTTTTAAATAAGCACATATCCAGGCATGTCTAAGGGTCAGCTCCCAGTGTTTTCTCCTGTCTACCTGATGAATCTGGCCATCTTGGGACAATGCAGCAAATGCCTCATGTACACAGACAACTCTCTCCTCCTACCACCCAACACTACAACCTGTGAGAGATACACTTATATAGCCAAACTGGAAGCAAAGCTCTCTTCACCCAAGACTGGACTAGACAGTCAAGAGGAGAAGGTAAACACTTGCACCACACCACACTCATCACATAGTCCCTCAAAACCTACACCACCAAAACACACACATAGCAACACAACACACACACCTACATTTGCCGAGGCTCTCAATAAAAATTTGCTCAAGCAGCAGAGACCTCCAAAGCAGAAACGCATGCAACCTCCACCCCCAACTCAACCCAAATGACACATAGCCCACAAACTCAGTGTGCCTCTCGACCACAGCCCATAAGGCATAACAACGTACCCAACACTCTAGTCATAGGTCACTCTATAGTCAGGCACACTGATGTTCCACTCACCAGGCTAAACAAGGAGAAAGTTACTGTCAGCTGCCTGCCGGGTGCCAGGATCCGCTACATAACGCACGCACTTAGGTCACTCCACAACAAGTACAAATATGACTCAGTCATTGTCCATGTTGGTGTGAATGACCTGAGACGTACCTCCCTGGACTACATGAAGAGAGACATGGAGGAGCTCTCCAATCTTGTAGTCCAGGCAGGTATGACCCTAGCCCTGAGTAGCATCCTGCCATCACCTAGAATGATACCACAGTACAAGGACAAAATGACTGACTTAAACAGTTCGTTAAGCTTCTGGTGTCATTCTAAGGGGATCCAGTATCTGTCTGCCTGGGATGACATAATTGATAGACCACGGTGCTTTGCCAGAGATGGCCTGCACCTGTCTCCCTTGGGATTCTGGATACTGGCCAAAGCTCTTTCCACCCATATAGTGCCTTTTTTAGGCAAGGATCAAATGACAAATTCACCACCATAACAGGTACAAGCAAGCAAAATCTGAGGGTAATGCTAGAAGTCTAAACCTCAAAATGCATTCACTCCAGGTACTCCTTAAAATGGAGAACACTGACACCTGTGCAGTGACAGAGACCTGGTTCAAGGCTCCAGAGGGAATCCCTGCATTACCAGGCTAAAATTCATACCACACCTTTCGGCCACCTAACCTGAACCGAAACACTAAAGGTGGAGGTATGTCCATATTCATTAAGGATATCCACACCTCCAGGCTAGTTGCTCAGCATAATGCATCAGAGATTATCCAAGTGCAACTAACTCTGGGCAAGACCGCAATCCAAATTGTAACTTGTTATAGATCCCCCACCATGCCCCAGAATTCCCACTCCTCATTTCTTGATACACTGGAAAATATTAGGGTACAACCCAGCACCCTAATAATGGGTGATTTCAACTACCCCATCATTAACTGGGAAAACTACGCATGTACCAACTCTTTTGCTCAACATTTTCTGGAATTCATAAATTCCAATGCCTTGGATCAACTTATCCAAACCCCCAACAGGGGCAGCAATATCCTAGACCTGGTCATTACCAACATGGGAGAACAGTGTTCCACACCAGTGGTCAATTCCTCGTTGGTCAGATCCAACCACAAGCTAATCAGCCTAGACAACCACAACCCGCCCCCATTAGGGAAACCACCGTAATTTTTTTTTCCAAAGCCAACTTCACACTTCTTAAGACAGAAGTGGCAAACTTCACAACACCCATGCAGATGGACAATAGAGGTATGACTGCTGAATCCTACAGAAATGCACTTTATAAGCACTTACATGAGTGCATGGATCGTGCTATCCCTAACAGAACCAGTACGCTATCCTCCAAAAACGGAAGCCAATCTGGTGGTCTCCTGCCATAAACAAACTCTAAAACAGAAGAAAGAAACTGTTGCAAAAAAATGTAAAATCCCATGACTAGAACAACTCGCTGGTCAGCCTCAGTAAGAAGTTGAGGTCCCTCATAAAATCCTCCAAAGCTAGTTATGAAAACAAAATTGCCACTGACTCTAAAGACAACCACAAAGCATTCTATAGCTATGTCAAGAATCTCAATGGCAACACTCAGATTTGCTCCGAGTTACAGCACAATGACACTAAATATACAGAACCAACTGATATCGCCAACATCCTGGCAGATAGGTTCAGTGCTAATTTTACCCTCCCCCCCTTACCCCCTAAAGGATCCATCTCCATACCAAAAGAATGCAAAGTTCCTATAATCATGGCTGCACAAGTAAAAACCACACTCTCCAAAGGCTAAGAACACAGCATTCACGGAACCTGACAACATCCCAGGCTGTGTTCTACATGAAATACAGAATAAACTGGCACCCCACCTAAGCACCATGTTCAATCATAGCTTCAGGCTTTGTGCCCACTGAATGGCACACAGCAACAGTTATCCCACTGTACAAAGGGGGAGCCACCAAGCACCCCAGGAACTACCACCCCATTAGCCTAATGAGCCTGGTCTGCAAGGCCATGGAACTTATAAACAAAGACATTGGTAATCTCCAAACTCTGGACCCCACCCAGTTTGGGTTTGTAAAAGGCAGATCATGTCTCCTAAACCTGAGTGACTTTTTTGAAGCAGTCACCAAAGCCGTAGACGAGGGTAAGGTGGTTCACACAGCCTATCTAGATCTCACTAAGGCTTTTGACACCATCCCCCACTCTGGAATTATAGATAAACTCACTAAACTAGGTATAAATCCCTATGTCACAAGATGGTTTGCAAACTGGCTCACTGACAGAACCCACACTGTGAAAGTAGCAGTCTCCAAATCTGACTTCAAACCAGTGACAACTGGAGTACCACAGGGTTCAGTCCTGGGTCCTCTCCTGTTTGGTATCTATTTTTCTGAAGTAAAGGCTAACACAAAAGTTCTTTGGCTAATGAAGTTCGCAGATGACTGCAAACAAGGAGCCATAACTGAAACTCCTAACAATGTGGACATCCTACAAAAGGGCCTTACTGAGACAGATGCCTGGTGTCAAAGTCATGGTCTCAAGCTCAATGCCAAAAAGTGCATTGTCATCCCCTTTGGTAGAAACTCTGTACCCATGAGCTACCACATACGTAGTATTCTACTTAACACCGAACGTGTGATAAGAGACCTTGGGACACAGGTGGACAGTAGTCTCTGCTTTGATAATCACATTGTCACAGTAGTCAGGAAATCCTTCTACGTGGCACACCTCACCACAAAAGGTTTCTCATCCAGGAAAAAAAAGAGGTCATTGTTCCCCTCTAGTCATCACTCATTAGACCCATTATAGAGTACAATGCCCCTTTTGGTATGTACCTGAAAAGACATCTATAATTGGAAAGGCCACAGAAATACCTCACAAAGAGGATTACTGGTCTTAAACAGATGCCCTACGCAGACCACCTAAAAAAACTCTAGCTTTACTCCATCGCATATCGCCTACTCAGAGGGGCTCTCTGTCTAACATATAAAGCTATGTCAAACCCAGAGCTGTTGGACGTGCTCCGCTAAAAGAAATCCCAATCCCTCCAAGCTATGCCTAATCTGCCTAAGCAGCAGAGACCTCCAAAGCAGACACCCAAGCAACCGCTACCCCAAAACAAAACACGTGCAACACATAGCTCACAAAGCCATTGTGCCGAACAGTCACAGCCCTTAAGGCTAAACAACACACCTGATAGACTTGTAATAGGTCACTCTATCATCAGGCACACTAACGTCCCGCTCACTAGGCTGAACAAGGAGAAGGTCATGGTGAGCTGCCTGTCAGGTGCTAGGATCCACCACATAATACAAGCACTCAGGTCACTCCAAGGCAAGTACAAATATGACTCAGTCATTGTCCATGCTGGTGTGAATGACCTGAGACGTACTTGCCTGGACTATATGAAAAGAGACATAGAGGAGCTCTCTGAGCATGTAGCCCAGGCTGGTATGACCCTGACCTTGAGTAGCATTTTACCCTCACCAAGAATTATGCCACAATATGAAGACAACGAAATGAACCAAAGTATCAGCAAAGCTCCAAACGCCAACACATACGCTGTATACTCACAACCAAGAGTCCAACAATAAATTATGCCACGTATATGAAGTAATAATATAGATTTAATCCATAAAACAAGTTAAGCGCCTTCACCCACGGTCCGTGGGCTTCATCAGAACTGACAAATAACTGTTCAACAACATTTAAATATGCTGGTTTGGCGCCAATTTTGTTTCAGCTTCTTAAAGTTATAATACAGCATTTCCTTATTTTGTATAATCTAAAAACTTCCTTAATATAAAACAGAGTTAAATTAATCTAATCAGCGTCAAACAAATTACCATAAAATCTTTAAAAATATACAAGTATAAAACATATATACAATAATGCACTAATAAGCAATAAACAATATCTCACTTTCTTAAATCTAATATTGGTTTTACAGAGGTGTATTCATTTAAACCTGGTGGTGATGTGGCGTCTGTTAATAACTGCCACCACAATTCCCTATAAGCCAAGATGTTTTTAATATTACCACCTCTTGGATTAACTGATACACTTTCTAAGATAGCAAATTTAAAATAGTGATTTTCCCCCCTACTATTTATATGTTTATACAAAGCATTTTTTGTATCTTTCATTCTAATGCTGTAAAGATGAGAATATATTATTTTTTTAAACTTCCTCTCAGTCTTTCCTATATAGTAAGAGGGACATGTCATGCACTTTGCCAAATATACTAACATACTGGTATTGCAATTACCATACTTAAATGTTAGTTTAGTTCTATTAATATTTTCCAACATTAATCCCTTGTCTTCATTAATAGCAAAACATTGGTTGCAGGCCCCACATTTCGATGTATGTGCTAAGTCCCTATTCTTCCTTGTTTTCGTACCAAATTCTAATAATTTTTTCAAATTATTTCCCATTTTATATATAAAAGTTGGACTGGATCCTAATATGTCAATCTTTTCTTGATCCATCAATAAAATGTGCCAATTCCTAGTTAATATCTCCTTCACTTGATTACTATAAGGTCCAAATTCGATAACACATGCTCTATTGTATGTGTTGTTACATTTACTCCTAGTGCTTGTAATATTCCCAAGTAACTCATTAGTTAATTTTGTATTCATACCTAATAAAGGTGTATATTTCTTCCCCCATTCACTAATAACATATTTATTTACATCATGCATCATATCTATTTTATACCCTCTTTCTTTGAATAAATTGTAAATGTAATTAATTTCTTCTAACATATCCCCGTAACATGAAGTCATTCTGACGTCCCTGATGCATTGCCCTTTGTAAATATTGTACTTTAGTTTCCTGTGATGATTACTGTTATAATCCAAATAGGAATTTGAAAAAGTTGCCTTCCTATGTATTTTAGACTTAAAGCTCATTCCATCAGTGGTAATAAGTGTGTCTAGATAGGCCACTCCATTATTGTTAATTTCTGACGTGAATTTCAAATATTTACTACTCCCATTGAGATATACTAAAAACTTGTTAAAAGATTCCTGACTTCCTTTCCATAAGATGTAAACGTCGTCCAAAAACCGGGAATAATACTTTATATTTTCCATATACTCACTATTGAATATAGTACCATCTTCCCAATCTAACATGACAAGGTTTGCATATATGGGGGATAGCTACTCCTTCAGTTTGTCTAAATATTTCCCCTTCATAAAATATGAAGTTATTTTCCAATACAATTGTCATCATTTCAATAATTAAACTTATTCTATCCCATCCAAGATTGCTGTATTTCTGGATGCTGTTAGAAAAGGCTTCCATTCCCTGGGACGATGGTATACATGTAAAAAGATCTATTACATCTATTGAGATAAATAACAACTCATTGTTGTCCACATTAACAGGAAAATTCTTTAAAAAATCCCATGAATCTTTTACTAGGTGATTTATCTTACCATATATTGATTTAAGCATAGAATCTATGGTTTACTATTAAAAGGTCGAACGGCACTCCTTCGAATGTCGTATAGTCGACAACGGAAGGCCAAAACTGCTAATCGCGAACTCAGAAAAACAATCTAGGAATGGGTTTCAACATGGGTCGAGGTAGGGGAGATGTTTGTAGTTCAGAATAATACGAACACCTACCTCAACCCATGTTAACACCGTTCCTAGATTGATTTTCTGACTTCGACATTCGACATATACGACCTTCCAGTGTTGACTATACGACATTCGAAGGAGTGCCGTTCAACCCTTTAATAGTAAACCGAATCTATTGCCACTCCGATGGGAAATGTCTTTGATTTATTACCTGAAATTATTGGTCTGAACGGAGGTTCAGAAACATTTTTGTGGACTTTAGGTATACCCACTATAGTTGCCATATATGGGTATTCAACCTTCAAAAAGTTATATAACTCCTCAGTTATTCTACAATCCAATAAAATTCTTCTAAGAACATTTCTATTCTTCTGTACGCAATATGGGCTTCTTTCAAGGAGGTTACAGAATAATTACCTGATCTATGTAATAAATCATGTATTATAGAGCTGTATTCTAATGAATCATATATCATGATCCCTCCGCCCTTATCGGGCTTCATTATTCTTATGTTTTTGTTAGCTCTTAATTCATCTAAAACCTTAGCTTCTTGTACTGTTAAATTTGATTTAACTTTTTTCCTATTGTTCTTTTTATTAAACTGATAAATTTCCCTTGCAACCATCTTATCATACATCTGAACATTGGGGTTCATAGCAGGCATATAACTACTCTTCTTTTTAAGTGTACTCTTCTGTGTGGCTGGATTATCATTTCTGTCTTTAAGCATGAAAGCTAAATTTAGCTTCCTAATGTATTGTTTAAATTCACTTACACAATCTACCATGTGAAACCGAGTAACAGGTATAAATTTCATACCTCTTGAAAGTAGGCTAAAATGTGCTACATTTAATTGTCAAAGATACCCACATCTCCAGGTTGGTGGCACAGCACAAAGCATCAGAGACTATACATGTGCAACTAACAGTGGGTAAAACTGCCTTCCAATTTATAGCCTGCTACAGACCACCCTCCCAATCCCAGGAACCCCACTCGGCCTTCCTGAGAACACTGGAAAATATGAAGGTCTCTCCAAACACCATTATATTGGGTGACTTCAACTACCCAAACATAGACTGGGAGCATTACTCTAGCTCCAGCACTCTAGCCCAAAGGTTCCTAGAATTTATAAACTCAAAAGCTATGGAACAACTTGTTACCACTCCCACAAGAGGGGAAAACATACTGGACCTGATCATTACCAACATGGGGGCTCTATGCTCCAGACCAGAAGTGTATCCCTCACTGGTAAGATCACACCATAAACTAATCTCACTGGATATTCACATCCCGACCCCACTCCCTGCCCAGAAAACCACAGTGAAAAACTTCCCTAAAGGAAATTTCACACTCCTCAAAACCGAGTTGGAATCCTTCAAAGCCCCCAGGCCTGTGGAAAATACTGCCCAGACCGCAGAATCCTTTATAAACGCATTCTATGAACACCTTCAGGAATGCATGGATCATGCAATCCCAAATAAAACCAAGACCCAATCCTCCAAAGGCAGACGTCCTGTCTGGTGGACCCCAGCCATAAACAAACTATACAATAGAAGGAGGAAGCTACTACATGATAGAGCAAAATCCCAAAAAGGGAAGGCATCTCTGATCAGTATTAGCAAAAAACTACAGGCACTCATAAAATTGTCTAAGGCCAGCTTCGAGAGAAAAATTGCACAGGACACTAAGGATAATCACAAGGCTTTCTTTAGTTATGTTAGGAACCTGGGTAGGAATTCCCAGATATGCTCAGAATTAGTCCAAAATGACAAAAAATACACGGAACCCACAGACATTGCCAACATCTTAGCTGACAGGTTCAGCGCAAACTTTTCCCCCCTCCCCACCAAAAGGGCAAATATCTATCCCAGCAGAGTGCTGCCCCCCTGACATCTCAGATGCTCAGGTAAGAGCTGCCCTCTCCAAAGCAAAAAACACAGCATCAATGGGACCAGACGGTGTCCCGGGCTGCGTCCTACATGAAATCCAAGAAGAGCTAAACCCAAACATAAAACTACTGTTCAATCTCAGCCTTACTACAGGATATGTACCCAAAGAGTGGCGTGCAGCAACAGTGGTCCCTCTCCACAAAGGTGGTGCCTCGACGGATCCTGGAAACTATCACCCCATAATCCTGACTAGCTTGGTCTGCAAAGCTATGGAAAGGATCATCATGGACCTCATAAATAAAGATATTGGGGACCTACAAACACTGGATCCTACCCAGTTCGGCTTTGTTAAGGGCAGATCCTGCCTCTTAAACCTGGTCGATTTCTTTGAAACAGTCACCAAGGCCATTGACGAGGGGGAAGGTGGTCCACACAGCCTACCTGGACCTCGCAAAAGCCTTCGATACAATACCCCACTCTGGCATTATAATTAAACTCACCAGCTTAAATATAAACCCCTATGTCACTAGATGGGTTGCAAACTAGCTCAAGGACAGAACCCACATGGTTAGAATTACTGGAGCCATGTCAGACTCCAAACCAGTTTCAAGTGGCATCCCACAAGGCTCAGTCCTGGGATCTCTCTTGTTCGGTATATATTTCTTGGAGGTACAGGCCAACACGGAAGAACTGTGGCTGACCAAGTTCGCAGATGACTGCAAACTAGGCGCCATAATCGACTCTCCAGCTGACACAAGCATCCTACAAAAGGGCCTCACAGAAACATACAACTGGTGCCAGAGCCATGGCCTCAAGCTAAACGCCAAAAAGTGTATAGTCATCCCCTTTGGCAAAAACAAAGTGCTCACAAATTACCACATAGGTGGTAATCCATTAAGTACAGAAGAAGTAATTAGGGACCTGGGGACTTAAGTTGATAGCAATCTCTCATTTGAAAACCACGTGGCCAAAGTGGTTAGAAAAACATTTTATATAGCCCACCTAATCATGAAGGGATTCACATCTAGATCATCTAGGTCATCGTGCCTCTTTACTCATCCCTCATCAGGCCCATAATTGAGTACAATGCCCCTTTTGGGATGTACCTTACCAGACACCTGCAGCCACTGTAAAGACCCCAAAAGTACCTCACCAAGAGGATCAAAGGGCTCAAACAGATGCCATATGCTGCCCGGTTAAAGAAACTCCAGCTCTAATCAGTGGCATACCGCCTGCTCAGAGGCGATCTGTGCCTGACGTATAAAGCCATGTCCAACCCAGAATTAATGGACATGCTGCACCTCAAAAAATCCAAATCCCATCGAGCTACGTGCTCGAGAGACTTGAACCTCAGCACTGAAATAAATAGGACATGCTGGAGGGACAGATTAATAAAACAGAGGCTCCCCTTTACTCTGGAATAAAATCCCAGTCCAGGTTATGCAGAGTCCCTCATTGACTCTCTTCAAGAGGAATCTTGATGAGTGGATGGGAGATCGTAGGTTTATCCCGGGTATCACTTCTGTGTCACTGTTAGACAGAGGCACAGTATACTAACCTCAAAAAAGGGCATAGCAAAATTCATTTAAAATGGATGGCGAAAGCCAAACACACTCTGGCTAGGCTTATAAATGCCCCAGGGCAGATAGCCTAGTATGAATCTATGCTCTCTAGGGACATAAATCTTGTCACCACAATAAACAGAACATGCTGTAGGGATAGATTCCTGTCCCAGAGACTTTCCATACTCTGGAACAAACTACCTATCTATATCAAACAAAGCTCCTCATTAGCACTCTCCAAAAAAATCTTGATGACTGGATAGGAAATAGGAAATTAACCCCAGGGATCACCTTTGTGTCTCTGCTCACAGGGACACAGGAAAATAATTTTCTTGGGTGGCAAAAGCCAGGGTACCTTTTTGGCTAGGCTTGTATAGGCCCTAGGGCCGATAGCCTAGTACCTACCTATGAACCTATTTGAGTTTCAAACTTCATACCTTTCAGAAAATCAATGTTAAGGTAAAACCTGTCATTCCATCAACTTTCTAAGTTTAAAAGAACAATATTTTAAAATTGTCCCTATTTTGGGGCCTTTGCCCCCCTCCATTATTTATAGTTTTGTCCAGATTTCTTGCTCTAAAAGGTTGAGAGATATGGGTGGAGGTGTATCCATCTTCATTAAAGCCAAATTCACCTCGAGACTAATTAATCAGTATGACTCTCTTGAGCTACTCCAGATCCAACTAACTACATATAAAACACCCTACCACATCATTGCTAGCTGCAGATCCCCCACCATGAGCAAGAGAAGCACACTACCTATCTGGACTTATTAGAGTCAATCAGTATACAGCCAACCACATTGGCCATGGGAGATTTCAACTATCCTTCCATAGAATGGATGACAAATGCAAGCACAAAAATGCTCCCCCTGAGGTTCCTGGACTTAGTTTTTCAATACAAATGCCCTGGAACAGCTAGTCTGCACCCCCACAAGGGTCTCAAATGTACTAGATGTAGTACTCACCAACATGCGGGGATCACTACACTACCCACTGTGTGTTGCCCTCACTGGTAAGGCAAAAGCATATATCTGTCTTATTCAAAGTAACGATCAGACATGACACCCCCCCACAAGAGCAAAAAAAAACATTTCAGCAGAGCAAACTATACACCTAAACAAATGTATAGACTCAGCTGTACCTGACTGGATCAAAACCGGGTCTTCTCAAAAAAAAAAAAAAACAGGCCACCTTGGTGGACCTTAAGTATAAATAGGTTACATAATAAAAGGAAGAAACTGATGTCTAAGAACAAGAGATAACTTACTCAGCAAAAAAGAAAAAAAGAATACCCTCCACAGTCTGAACAAGCAAATCAGACATCTTGTAAAGTTCTCTTATAAGCTAATTATGAAGCTATATTAGCATCCCTAGCTAAGGATAACCACAAGGCATTCTTTAACTACATCTGAAATCTAAAAGGGAATGCCCAGCTATGTGCTGAAGGTATAGTGGACTGTACCTCTTATACTGAACCTAAGTAAACTGCCAACATGCTAGTTGACAGACTTGGTGCAAACTTCACTCCCTGTCCCTACCAGCCATACCCTATGAGTTTATGAACATGCACAAACCAATGTTTGGCAGGCAGATCTTTTATACAATTGTTTCTTCTCATCTCCACTTGAATTTATATGTTACATTTTTCAAGATGTTTTGCTTTAATGAAAACCCTCAAAAGGAAAACTAAATACATTTTCAGAATACCTACCTCCCCTTATCAACAAACACAAAGAACTATGTACATTTTCAACAAATTAAATTTAACCCGTCACACAGGAACAGTTGCTCCAAAATAAACCGCTGCACAATAGGTGTAACCTAATGTGAAATTAAGGTCACTCTTGTTAATATACATGTTGTTGCAGCCTGTGTTCCCACTTACAGGACTGATGTCTGTTCTTTTTCTAATCTCTATTCCCCTCCCAGATGTGAAAAACAGTTTGCATGCTTTCAGAAAACATTAAATTAAAGCCATAAGAAAAAGTACACAGGCTACCTTCAAATAAAACTAAAATTTGCATTGCTCTATTTAATGCATTACAATATCAAAGCTGCTTTAGTGGGCTAATATCTCTAATTCACTTTCCATAACTTAAGATGTTATTTTTCACTGAACTGTTAGTTATTTTACCTTTACAATTTGCATTTCTCTCAGCAAAGAATGCTCATACCTCTCAAGATTAATTGCTTGCACCTGTGGACCAGCTTGCCTCCATGTAAAAGTAGTCAGCAATGAGAAGGAAAACAGCTAACAGATACATGAAGGAATCTTTGTACAGTTCACTCAGAACAAATTATACAAAAATTCCCCAGGGCAATCGTCTTCATCTGCAGACTTCTTGTCTGTCACTGGGAGCATTTGCTAATGGAAAAAAAACAAGTTAATACATTTGCTGCTGCAGGTATTTTTTGTGGCTTTCATAATTTTGTGTTAGTTTTCAAATCTATTTGTTTACAAAAAATGTTTATAACTTGAGCCAAGGACATTAATCTACATGTCTACTCATGCAAATAAAATAGAATTATCTTAATTCTGAATAAAATATAATCAGTATACTTTTATATCCTACCCCACCCCAACTGCCCAAGGTCACAGCATTATATTAACTTAAACCTGCTTCTTCACAGGCCTTCATCTCTTGTTATACTGTAAAGCCTATATTTCATACCACTAAAAAGTACTTGCTTACTTTGATATATTTAAGACATTCAACAATCACTGAAGATTCCCCCACCACTTAAAATACCCCTGGCTGCATACTATACAAAACTGCTTTACAAATACAACATGCAGTTTATATCATGAACTTTAATGCAAATACTAATAAGAATAAAAACTTTTATTTACAGTCAATTATTTTTTTCTCTTTAGTGTCCCTCTAAACACAGTGTTGGCCACAGTGGTGCAGCGGTTAGCATTGTCACCTCACAGCAAGAGGTTCTCCGGTCCGATTCTCGGCTAGAGCGTCTCCTGTATGGAGTCTGCATGTCTTCCTTGCAGTCAAGTGAGTTTTAAAGACATGCAGGTATGTGTGCGTGTGTGTGCGTGTGCCTTCAGTGAAGTTTTGGCACCAGGCTGGCAACTCGACACCATAAAAACTCCACTGCCAATCAATCTGCAAACCTATGATCCGCTGTGGTGACCCCTAACTGGAAAAGCCGAAAGACATTGCTAGTGTCCTTCTAAACATTACTGGCATAATATGGGGCATATATTTTACAGTCCACCCACAATTTAATACTGTCTTGCCTTTTCTCAGACACTTTTTCTTGCAAAGCTATATTACACACGTGTGACTGATGCTTTATGGTCTCTCATGTAGTGGGTCTTATTCCACCAGACTCTAATTCAAGTTCAAGGTACTTCCGATTCTTCTAGTTAAGCATTTCCCTTTGGAACAGCATGAAAGTTTTCTCTGGCAAAGTGTCTCTATGAACTTTTATGTCAGAAGAATTAGAAGCAGAGTCCCCTTCTTCTTGACGGCTCACTTTGTGTTGAATATATATATATATATATATATATATATATATATATATATATATATATATATATATACACACACACACACACACACACACACACACACACACACACACTCTGAAGACACTTGGACACAGCATATTGACCTGTTTCTCAACAGTCCCTGATTACTGGGATAAAGTTGCTTCTCTTCTTCCTATTTTGTTTGCATTTTATTCAGTGAAGCAAAAGAAGACAGAAATATATTTATACTACTTTGTTTTGACAATTACATATTTAGAGAATGGAACTTGTTGGGCATGAACATATTACTTGGTTTTGTACTTCTAATATGTGTTTTTAACTGCAATTGCAAGTCAGACTATCAACATGACTGCAATACTATACTTCCTTCAATTTGTACTGAATGTACAAGTCCTGAAGTTGTTCATGTTAACAATGATAAAGGATTGTTTTCCTAACTTCTCAAGTATATACTAAAAGTACTGTCTGCATGGAATTTAATATGATTTTACCTTGGTGGCTATAAAAATAGCACATAACAATAACTCTTGGGACACTCCCTTTTCTTTTTGATAAGGACAAATAACATAATTTGACCTCCATTTGCAAATACTACAGCAAGATGACTTTACTTACATGTTTACAAAAGTACTTGCATTTCCTGCTTTTACAATCAGTATATAATATACCTACCTGCTATCAGTTGTGAAAACTCTGCTTAATATATGAGTAAATATAAAGTTTTTTTTTTTATTCAAGAATCTTTATACTACACCAGCTAACACTGGCTTTCACTTCCATTCCTTCTCAACTGTCTTTTTAGCTTCATAAACAAATTTTCAAATGTTTGCAATGTACAACACAAAAAGAAAGAAATGTCTAGCACAGGTTTAAATGCCGGTGCCACTGGAAAATTGTGTTTTGTATTTTTCTGCTCTCCACACAAATTCCACAATTTTTGAGTTGAATAAAACTACTGAAACTGTTTACATATCCACAAAATTCTAACGGTCATTAAAAATTCAACACAATATTGTAGTATATAGTAAGAGTTTTATTCAATATGGCTGATAGAATTTCACTGCTATAAATTAAACATCCAAATATACATTTAAATATAAGAGAAGTTTCAATCTCTTTACTGTTGAAAGGACTGGGTATGTTCAAAGAAGATGAACTCAGTGACTCCATGCAAATTTAAATGACCTAATAGAATGCTAACAAAACAGGGAAACACACATCAGTACCCATATTAGGAATTACTGTCAAACAGGCTATGCCCTTTTCATGGAAAATATTTACTGCCAAATGTACTGAGTAGGGGCAAGTGTTTACTAATTCATTTATAAAGTAATTTTTTACTGATTTATTTATATATAAATTTTTTGGTAAAACATACCCTGACAATTAATAGGATTTCCAGGAAAAACCTACTCAAGATGGAGTCCTTGACTGAACCTGGTGTTGTGACGCATTCAGATGAATCCTTAACTGTGTCCCAGATGACCTGCATTCAGTCAGCAGCATGGGTTCTGGAGGGACCAGGAAGGGGAGGATGTGAATGAGTGGCTGATGCTGGTTTACCCATCTTGTGGGGGTCAGTTTAAGCTTTGCAACCTCAATGCTGTAAGTGGTGTTACCACTTACATGGGATGTTTGGCATGTAAAGTATGTATGCACCTCTCAAAGGCAGCCACAGCAGAGCTCACAAGGCTGCCATGGGGTAGTGGAGGCTAAGGTATACTGCCTGGCAACATTATAGGTTCATAGGCTCATAGATAAGTAATAGGCTAGCTGCCCCTGTGGGCCATTTTAAGTTAAGACTATTTCCATTTTTGTGCTCAGAATAACCTATCCCATTTGGTTATAGATTGGTCTTACTTATCTGTTAGAGAAATATGTATTTGAATATATGTGAAGTGCTAGTTTAAAAGCAAAGTAGTATGTAATGCATTTTATTCTATTAATGATATAACAAAAAGAATGAATTCATATATAATTGCAAGAAGTTTTTGAAACTGCAGTGTGGCTTGTTGCAAGCTGACCTCTGACCCTGGCAGCTGAAGCTCAGCAAGCAAGGGAGCCCGCAGGATTTTTTGCAGGGGGGTGCAAACCCAGAGCCCCACCCACATAGCTCACCCCGCCTCCTGCCAACACAGCCCCGCCCAAGTCCACCCACCCAAGCCCCGCCCACACAGCCATTCCAGTGTCCCATTACTTGGCTATTTCTCCCCATTTACTGTAGACACTGTTCAAATCTGTGTGCATACTGTGTTATGCTTTAGTTCTACAATGATTACAGGCAGTTGGATTTAATTTACAACTTTTATTTCAAACATTATAGCCCAAACACTGAGACATTTACTAAACCTAAACAAAGCAATAGTCTTACAATGAAAACAGACTTGGCATTAAAGCTTCTCTACTTTTGAAACTCACATTCAATGAAACAGCATTGAAACCCACATTCAAAGAAAATGCATCTGGCCAGTGGCAGGTTATTTACCTTTGAACTGTTTTCAAGCAATAGGCATTTACAACTTTTATTTCAAACATTATAGCCCAAACACTGAGACATTTACTAAACCTAAACAAAGGTCTTACAATGAAAACAGACTTGGCATTAAAGCTTCTCTACTTTTGAAACTCACATTCAATGAAACAGCATTGAAACCCACATTCAAAGAAAATGCATCTGGCCAGTGGCAGGTTATTTACCTTTGAACTGTTTTCAAGCAATAGGCTCCTTGCACACCGTTAGGGCCATGCAAAAGTTATTTGATTTACCTGATTGTATTAATTATAATATATAATTGAATTATATCCCTTGTATTATACAGCAGCACTTGTTTGAGTGACTCTGCTGAAGTAAAAGTAATCTGAATAATTCCACATTAAAGATATCTGAAACTAATGAAGATGTTGTTGCTAGAAAACAACTGTATATTTCAGTGTTTCATCTACAAATTCAGTGCCTGTTGCCGTCAAAGAATAAATTGCCTATGTTAAATTAAAAAAATGGTAAGCCGGTATATTGCAAGAGAAAATGGATGACAAGCTGAAAAACAGGTTCATAGTTATTAGGCATCTCATCCAAAGGAGGACATCCTGAGGACTGCAGCATACAAATGTATATGCTGTAGGAATAGAACCTCAAGCCTTTACATTAAGATGCAAGTATTCTACTTGTGGTGCTACTAACATAGCTTTAAAACTTTATACCACAATAGAGATACCATTTGCTAAACAAAACAGTTGCACATTGTAAATAGACTTGGCATGAGCAGCAGTGAACTTAGCTTCCCTTAAAACTCACAGTTCCTTGAAAATGCACTTGAAAATTCTACCTGTTAACTCTAACTTGGGCATTTCACATTCTCACAAACATACCACACCCCTCAAGGCCTCAACCTTAGTGCAAGAAATCTGGACAAAGCCTAAAATAAATAGGGACAGATTATAAATATGGCTCTCAGAAACTTAGAAAATTGCAAGAGTAACAGGATTTGTGTTAGTATGCATTTTTCTAAATGACATGACATCTAAAACTGAAATGTCTCATTTAGCAACTTCAATCCTTTTTAGGAGGAATATGGGGCAAAAATCTGGACAGCTGAGGGGTATGCTACCTCCCTCTTATACACACACCAAATAATTCTGGTCAGACAAATTAGTTCTGGGAAGGTTGCACTGAACGGCACCGTGCTTGAGCTGAAGTGGGTGAAATCCTGGTAGCCAGTGATAACTGATCTGCAGCTCAGCAATGTGGAGCATTAAAGCATTTTTAGCAGAGCATTGTTTCATCACTACCTATTGTGTTTGCACATAAGCTGTAGTTATTTTAAACATTTGCCTTTTATGATTACTAGAGTATATTTACCCACCAGAGCTATTGTGTTTTGACTTCAGTGTGGAGCTAGTTGTTGCAGGGCTTGGCTTTTAAGTAAGGTAGCAATGCTTATTTACCATATACCATTAAAGCCACCCTGACCCAACTACAAGTGTACTAACACACAGACACTGCTATAAGACACTGGTCTGCAATAAAATGTAGTGAGCGTCTGAAAATACTGTAATCCTGTCCTTTTATTACAATGAATATAAAATACTTCGAAATAAGGTAAAAAAGCTCATAATCTTCGACCGACAAAACTACTTTTCCACACTTCAAAATAATAAAATCAAACCCTCAGAAATTTTGGAAAGGTATCTCTACTCTACTTAACCCCAGCAAACCAGATACCCCTACCCCAGACCCAAACGCTTCTGACCAAGACTTGGCTACCCAATTTAACTCTTTTCATTGAATCCATTTCCAAATTAACGTCATCTTTCTCTAACACCACTACATTCTCCAAAACTCCTTACCATCCCCAACCATCTCTCTACCCCACTCTGCTACTACTTCCTCATTCCCATCTACTAACTCCCATCCCTCCACTCCTCCTACTCCTACTACTTCATCAGCTTCATCTGCCCCTAATTCTCCCTCTTCACACTCCTTTTTTCTCATTTAAACCTATACCCACTTCTACTATAAAGAAATTCCTTATGAAACTGAAGCCATGCACCAATGCTCCTGATAACATCCCTTCTTACTTTCTTAGCAAAGCTGCTGAAGCAATCGCTACCCTATTAGCATTTTAATCAACTGCTCTATCCAAGAATGTATAGTACCCCAAGTCTGGAAAAGGGCCTTTATCATACCTCTACATAAAAGGTGGCAACAACAACAATGTTACTAATTTCCGCCCCATTGCTATTCTGTCCCCCATCTCTAAACTCCTAGAAAAGTGTATCCAACTACAACTCCTTCCACATCTTAGATAATCACCTACTAACTCCCACACATGGATTCAGACCACATCATAGCACTATGACTGCCCTCCTCTCCTTCCTTGAAACTGTAAATAAAGCCCGCGACTCTGGCCAAATTGTTTCTACCCTACTACTCGACCTCTCTAAGGCTTTTGACACTCTCTCACAGCCTGCTACTAACTAAACTTTCTAAACTTAACCTATCTCCCTCCTCCTTGAACTGGTTCTCCAGCTACTTTATCTAACAGATCTCAAGCAGTCAAATGGAAAAAGGCCACCTCCTCATTTCTAAATACTCCTACTGGGGTACCCCAGGGCTCTATACTGAGTCCCCTTCTCTTCAATATATTTATAAATGATTTCCGCAACTCTATCCCATTCTCAGACATCATCCAATATGCCGATGATTCTGCTATTATCTGCGCTGCCACCTCTATCCCTCACTCCTAAAACTGACTCAAGATGCTTTTACAACAACTGAGCAATGGATGAAAAGGAATCACCTAGCACTCAATGCCTCTAAAACCAAATTAATGTTATTCACCCCCTCTAAGGCAACTTCTTTCAATATAAACACATTCCACATCTCTAGACAAAATAATCTATCCCTGGAACTGGTGTCCGAGACCAAGTTACTTGGGGTCCAAATTGATAACCAGCTCAAATTCAACTCCCACCTACAGTTAAATATCAAGAAAACCCATCAAAAACTAGGTATGCTTTACCGACAAAATCATTACCTTACACCTGCTACCAAAATCACCCTCTACCTCATTTCTTATCCCCTCCCTTCTCTATGGAGCTCCACTCCTAACTAATCTACAGACCTCTCTAAAAACACAACTTTCCTCTTGCTACAACAAAATTGCCAAGTTCGCTACCAACCACAAGTCCTCCACCCACCACTGTTCCTCTCTCCAAAAACTAAAAATGACTAGAGCTACCCAGTTATCTCACATATACTCAACTAAATCTTGCACATAAGCTCATTTTCAACCCCTCCCTTTGTCCCTCCCTTTCATCAGCCTTTAAAATGCACCTTCCTGCTAGAGTATTAAGGTCCAACAATCAAAATCTATTAGAATTATATAAACCAACTAGTCCCCCAGGCAAAAATCTTCTGTCTTATGGCCTTGCATGCCTTTGGAACTCCCTACCACCTTCCATTCGCACCACCCCAACCATTTTATATTTAAAAGATCTCTTCACTCACATCTAGTATCCCAGTGGGAATGCTCTTGCTCCCACCCCACATAACTAACACTTGCAAACTCCATCTTCTTTCTTCCTCTGTTTCCTCCTGCAACTTTCCTAATTACCCACCCTAACTCATACATATTATTATTCCTACAATAATCAGAAAGAATATACTAGGCCACACTTCCCAAGTATTGCTTCCCTAACACGTTATTGCTTCTCAGTACTTTTGTGCATTGCTTCCTAATATGTTATTATTCCTCAATATTTTCATGAAATGCTTCCAAATATGTTATTTCTCAGTGCTTTTGTGCTAAATTTCCCTTTAGTCTGTATTACCTATTAATTTCATCACTAGATTGTACTCGCTCTAGTTGTATTATTTGCAAATTGTTATTTCTTGTATGATTAACTTCTGTGTAATTGTATAATTTGTATATCTATTAATAACCTACTTAGTTTTGGAGCTTTTCTCCCCAGGACTCCATTGAAAACGGGTTCATTTGGCCCAATGGACTATCCTGGCAAACCAACTGCAAATAAAATAAATAAAACTGTCATATGCATTTCAATACCCAAGGCTTATACATTATCTAGTCATGTAAATATTCTCTGCATGGCAACAACGAAAAGGCTTTCAATGCTGGTAATTCTTTAACAATATACTTACTAAAGCTTACTTGCATCTTACAATATCCGACAAGCTTACTAAAGCTTACTTGCATCTTACAATCTCCGACAAGCTTACCTGATGTTCATTAAACCATGGCTACTTAAACAGAGCAACAGGGCACTGTGACAGCATACAGTTCCAGAATAAGAAGCATAAATCAACAGTACAAAAATCTGATAGAAAACCAGAACATTTTGCAAAATCAAGGACAGATGAAAAGCCACGGTCGTATTTGTGATCTACTTTGGATGGGGGGATACTCTGCACACTTACACTGCATAACTGCTCCTTGCCTTCCATGGACACATCCAGAGCCACTACAATGGGGAGTGGGGTGCAATAAGTATGTCACAATTTGAAATGTCTCTGGCTGACAGTGATGGATCTGACACTCATACCTCTCAACTTCAGAGCAAGAAATCTGGACAAAGCCATACATAGAACTAGAAGTGTGACACAAGCCCAAAAATAAGGCCAATTTTTAAATATTACTCTTATAACTTAAATAGAACAGGTAGATCTTGCATTAGTACAAATTTTCTGAAGGGTATGAAATCTGAAACTCAAATGTCTGCCATTATTTTCTAACTTCAATCTTTAATGACTTGCCACTAATTTGCCAGAAAACCACAATTTTATGAAAACGGACCAAAATGTGATGCAAAATACCTGTCAAAAGGGACACCTTTTTAATATTAACAGTTAACTTGAAGCAGCTAACAAAATAAGAGCATCCACATGCATTTCTGAAATAAAGGTAATCTATAAGTGATCATTACAGTTATATATAATTGTAAACCCTCCACATTTTCTTCCAAAATTGCCATTTTGGAGGAGGGATTATTAGGGGAGAGCAACATTTTCAGCCAGAATTGGGGACAATTGAGATGTTTGGATATTCCTAATCTACAAAGTGATTTGCTCGTACCTCTCAACCTCTTAATGCAGGAAATCTGAACAAGGCCAAATATATTGGGGAACATACAAACACTACTAAAAATTGCTCTTGTATAAACGTAAAGACAGTCTTGCATTAGCATGCATTTTTCTGAAGGTTATGACATCTGAAACTCAATGTCTGTCATTTAATGGCTTCATTCCTAAATGATTTGCTAGAAAATCACAAATTTGAAGAACAAACCAAAAATAAGCAGCAAATATCTATTCATTCTGCAAAGATATGGACAACTGAGAGGTATAGTTCAACCGGGGCTGTCTGAGCTTGCTACCCCCCCCCTCACAAAATCATGGTCAAATGGAGCCTCCCCCCTGCAGCCATTCCAATGTCCCATTCCTTGGTTATTTTGCCCCATTTATCATAAACACTAATGTGCATACTGCTTTACTTCTGCGATGATTTAGGATTTCATTTGAAAGTTTTATTTTGCATTTTACAGCACAAACCCCAATACATATCTGTTAAAGCAATGCAGTCTCACAATGAAAATAGACCAACATTAAAACTTCTCTGCTCTTGAAACTCGCATGCATTGAAACAGCACTGAAACCCACTTTCAGAGAAAATACATTTTGCCAATGGCAAATATTAACTCTGGGCTGTCTACAAAATCATAGGCCCCTCGAACATAACATACACGTGCTCTTTGATACACCTTCCTGACTGTATTACATTATATTCCTTGTACAATACAGTACAGTTGTTAGAGGGCATTTTAAATTTATTGTTTTGAACATTTTTCCAGTAAACAATGAAACAAAAGCATCCACCAATGACAAAACTGCCCAATTCAGAACATTTCCATCATAAAAAGTCTACTCAAGTCCACCAGTATCAGTAAAAAATACACAATCTCTGAAGTAGTAAACTCCACATTGAAAAAATTTGTAACTAATAAAGAGGTTGCTGCTAGCAAACACTTTATATGTCATTGTTTAATCTACAAATAAAGTGCCTGTTACCCTTGAAGAATAAATTGCTTTTGTTGCATGCAATAAAAAATGAAAAGCTAGTAATACCGCAATAGGGAATGGATAGCAAACTGTTAACAGGTTCATAGTTACTAGGTATCTTTGCCAAAAGACTGCAGCATCCACCCCTTTACAACACAATACAGCATCAGCAATGCATTTACCTACTGTGGGAGTAGAACCCACAGCCTTCAGCATCTAAAGCAAGTACACTATCTGTTGTGCTATTAACAATGCAAGCAGACTAAACACAAGCAGCACTAAACTTTTGCTCCCCTGCAGCTCTCAGCTCCTTGTAAAATCTACTCGACACTCAGCTGTATCTCTGAACTTTTCAGCACAAGAAATCTGGAAAAAGCCAAAATTTATTGGGGGACAAAAGGCCAAAAACCAGGGACACATTTTAAACACTGCTTGTATAATGTTTGAAAGTTGCTAGAATAAAATGCTGCGTTACCACCATACATTTCACTGCCACGTCTTGAACCCAGGGGACCCCGTGCAAAACAGTCAGAGCAACATACCACTACACCAAATCAACTGTTTTGTGAAAGAGGAAGACTGAAACTTAAATAGCTACCATTTAGTGAATTCAGTTCTCACCATAGCACAGCTGTCAACCTCTTAGCACAAAAGACCTGAACAAAGCCAATAATGGGTGACTACTACAACCACCAAACATTCAGTGAATTCAGTTCTCACCATAGCTCTCAACCTCTTAGCAAATAACACCCGGACAAAGCCAGTAATGGGAGAATATAGCCCCCAAACATGTTCAGTGAAATCAGTTCTTACCATAGCTCTCAACATTAGCAAAAAACCTGGATGAAGCCAATAAATACCTGAACAAAGCCAATACTGGGCGAATACAGCCCTCAAACATATTCAGTGAATTCAGTTCTTACCATAACTCTCAACCCTAGCACAAAACCTGGATGAAGCCAATAATGGGGGGAATACAGTCCCAAACACTACCTAAACAAAGCCAATACTGGGTGAATACAGCCCCAAACATATTCAGTGAATTCAGTTCTTACCATAACTCTCAACCCTAGCACAAAACCTGGACGAAGCCAATAATGGGGGATACAGTCCCAAACACAGGGATACATTTCAAATATCCATCTTGTACACTTAGAAAATTGCTAGAATAAAAGCTTTTGTTACCATGCACTTTCTGAAGAATATGAAGTCTGACAAGTGTGTCCATTTTTTTTTAACTTTTGTTAACCAGGAAAGTCTGACTTTGAAAAAAAAAAAAAAAAGCTAAGTTTTAGCAGAGGCCCAGGGAGAAACACTCCAGACAGCCAAGAATAAAACCGGAGAACATGTAGCTGTCAGGCAATAAGGACACAAATGCAGAAACCACAGATTTTATGAGGAACAGAAAAAGTATGAGGGAAAATCCTGCAACATTTTTACATTGGTGGTGGGTAGGGAATTCAGGCTCTTGCCACTTGGGCCCAAGGTACAGGGTTCAAGCCTTATTCACTACCCACCACCATGTACACCTGGGGCATTTTACACACACACACACACACACACACACCTCTCTACCTGAAAGTGTCCCATCTTCCTTCCGTTCGTTTCAGGTCCCGCTGCCTACGTGTCCGGTCATTTCAGGTCCCGCTCCCGCTTGCTAAGTGTCCCATCTTCCGTTTGTTTCAGGTCCCGCCTGTGTGAGTTCCCGCTCACAAACCTCTAACTGACAGCGATGATGTCAGCACGCCTGCGACTGGACTATTCGGACTTCTTTCTTCTTAAAGGAGAACGTACGTAAAAAAAAAAAAAAACTTTTTTTGTAATTATCTAGCCGATTCCAGGGGGGTGCAAGTGCACACCCTTGCTCCTGCCTGCGGGCGCCCTTGTCAGCAAGTCTTAACGTTTATGCTTTTCACAAGTGATTATCTGCTGGGTCAGGAAATTAAATATGTGAAATAATGAAATTTTCTGCTCTTTCCTGCTGGGATGATTTGGCCTTGTGTATGTGTTACTAGATAACACGCAGCTGTTGGGAAAGTGTTACAGGGGAACAAAGAAGTGTATTAGGAGATTGAATCTGCTACTGTATTCAAACTAGTCTGAAATCTTGAAGAAGTAACTTTACAGAAAGACATTATGTCTGACCAGGTAGATAGCAAGGCCATATTGTTACCAGAGGAAAACATTTTTTAAATATACAGCATCAGCATTATTTAATGAATAGAAGACTGTAAGCTAAAGTGATGTAGATGCACTGTGACATACCACGTCAGTAAGGTGGGCACAACTTGAATGTAAAGACTATAAGAATTGTGTACTTCCTGTTTCATGTCAGACAAAATTCTGTACTTGTACGTTTTTTGCCTCCTGCTGTACACTAGTAAACTTTTGAAACTGAACCTCCTGTGTATTGATCTTTTTATTTTATTTAACATTATCCCAAGATACATATTAACTACATCATACCACAGATAATGTGAGGAGACCTATGCATGGGCTAAAGCATTTAACAGTTGCCTGTGTCCATTAGTATTATTTTTTTATTAGCTTGAAGATGAACATGGATTACTTAAATGAGCATGCTGCTAATGATTTATTAAAGCACAAACACCTTGTACAGTGTAATAAATGCTAATCATATTTAAAGGTAACACCTGATAACACTGGTAATCTGTGTTCCTCATATAAAAAGTTGAATTATTTTCTTACCATTGTTAGAAGTAAATCTAGATTTACTGATGATGATTGCACTTGTGCGAGTGGCACGGCTTGGAGAACTTTTGTTACATATATTAATGTCTGGACTGGTGATATAAATAATGTTAGGCAAAGAGCAAACAGAACACAATTAGGAAATAGAGTGTCTGTTGTCTATAAAGATCATTCAACCCCTATGAAACAAGATGATGCCCCTGACAACTTTGGAATTTTGGACGCAAGTATTCAGCAATTTAAGGATTCACACTGTTTAGAAGGAAACAAAAGAAAAAGAAAGAAAGGAAGAAGTTCACAAAAAACAACAAGGAAGAAAAAGAAAATGTTAATGTCTGTAAAGAGAATACGTGCTAAAAACATTGCTTTGTTATGTAACACACAGATTACAGGGAATTATAACATTTTTCTTGTCAGGCTACCAAAAAAAGTATTATTTTTCCAAAAGAGAAGGTAGAAAAAAAAGAGGCAAGGGGCAGGTGAAAAAGAAGATATCAAAACAGAATGGAAGGATTGAAGAACATTGCTGTAAGGAAAAAGATGAGAAAGACAGATGTTAACTACATGGTTCAAGCTGTGGATGTACAAAGCCATCTGGATAAGTATTGAATGCTTACAAAATTAATATGCAATGAAAACGGGTCTATATTACGTGATCAAATGCTTAGGTGATCAAACACCTAAACATTGACCACATAATATCAAACTACAAAACAGCAAACACTGCAAGGAAATGTTACCGCTAGCCACAAAAAAAAAATTAACTTTAGAGCCAAACTAAGTGGGGGGCTTCTCCCCACCCCCCAATTAAATATACCAACTCCGAGATCGCTCCACAGTGGAAAAAACGGCAAAATCCAGCGAATGGCCAAGGGAAATCTTTCCCTGCATTAAATTGGCCATTCAATGTTTTCTGCTTTTGATATTACGTGGTCGATGTTTAGGTGTTCGATCACCTAACCATTCCATCATGTAATATAGCCCCAATGAAAACAGTGGGATTAATAAAACTAATGGTAATTAAGAAATTTCCTTTATAAAAACTGATAGAGCAGATATTACTGTATTAGAAGTTGAACATTCTTCAGCTCTGGTCAGAAAATAATTTACTGTAATTGGAGATTCAGTTATTAGAGGAACTGATACTAGTGTGCAGAGAAGATAATGAATACTGAATAGTGTTATGCTTGCCAACAGCAATAATAGAAGATCTGAGACAAGTCTTGGAATACCTTAATGTAAGGATGTACAGATCTGTTTTTACTCATGTCAGTACAAATGATCTCATCAGTAAAAACTCTCTGACTGTTAGTAGGGAACTTATAGCCCTCTCAGATAGTATAGATTATACTGATGTTAGGACATATTTTTTGGAAATCGCATATAGAAAGGATAGTCAGGTCACCATGAATGAAAAAAAAATTGGGGGTAAATACCTCCATGGAAAAAATGTCCTATTTTAAAAAATGGGAATGTGTAGTGTGACCAATCCTAGCTTTGGGTACACATGTTCAGGCAGGATGGTGTGCATTTGTCAAGATCAGGGAAGAGAACTTTTGCAGCAGATATTTGGCAATATTTCATAAACACGAGGTGGGATTTTTGCCAGGTCAAATATTTTACTGTTCACAGACAGCAACATTTGATGCATCTCTGATGGTTGTTAATGCCATCAGCATCAGACAGCAAAATCTGATGCATCTCTGATAGTTGTTAATGCTATGAGCATTAATAATTTTTTTTAATGGAAATGTTGCTATGTTTCCACAAGAGTAATGTGAATGTTTGTGAAACATGGTTAAAGAAACAATGACTGGAAACCAGTTCTGTGAGGGTATAAATGTTTTTACTGTAACAGACATTCTAACAAAAAATCAGGTGGATTTGTTATGACAGAGATTAAAGATACTTATGAGACCTGTGATTATTACATGTTCAGTGATAAACACTAATACTTTAGACTGTGTAACTGTGATAATAAAGACAACCCTGGAATATATAACAATTGCTGGAGTCTACTGACCACCAAAGTCAAGTGCTGATGATGTGGAGGAATTAATACACTTCTTGCATGAAACACAAGAGGGAAGAATATTAGCTGGGGACTTAAATTTACCAGAAACAGACTGGAATAATATAGATTCTACAATGTTAGTAAGGAAATTATTCACAAAGTATGTTAAGGAACAACAACTGCTTCAGAATGTAAAAAAAAAAAAAAACTACCAGGAAACAGAACATATTACACCTTGTTTGTGTTTCTAAAGAAATTACTGTTACTTCAAGTCAAGTTTTACCACTGTTGACATGCAGTGATCATGGGGGTTATAAAGTTTAATTTGTTGCTAGACAATTCTGCCAAACTGAAATTTAAAACAGTGCACAGAAAATTAATTGCAGATTATATGACAGCAAAACAGTCACTAGGTAAAACTAATTGGAATTATGTGTTCAGTGGAAAATCTGTAGCTGGAATGTGGAAAGTTTTGAAAGAAAAATTGTTTGAGTGCAAAAATTCAAAAAAAAATTTTTTTTTTAACATCAGGATCTAGGCATACAACTTCAGGGGGATATATTTCCGTAAGAACAAGATACCTGATTAAGGTGAGAGACAAAAAATGTAAGAAATGGAAGAGAGGTTGAACTACAACTTTGAACACTGAAATAAACAAACTGGACAAACAAATTAAGCATAGTGTGTGACAAGATCAAGAACAAAATGGAGACATTTTATATAAAGATACTGAGCATTATAGGAAACCTTGCTATAGATACACAAGATGTGGAAGGACTAATCACATACAAATTAATAAAATGTGTGTAGGTAGATTCCAAAATTTCTTGTCAGACAACAGATTATAAACATTTTTGCAAAGGCCCCACAAAACGGGTGATAAGTTGTTCTACTGACATTCAGGTAACCTCAGATACTTTAATCAAATTAGATTATATTGAAAAAGAACTGTACAAACTGGATCCAAACAAAGCACAGGGAGGTGACAGAATTAGTAATAATGACCTGAGAACACTTCAGCAAGAACTTCTAGTACCATTATAGCTATTATTTACCAGGTTGCATAAATATATGGAGATTCCTCAAGATTGGAGGCATGTGCTTATTAAACCTGTTTTTAGGGAAAGGGGAACAAGACAAATCCAGAGTCATACAGAACCTTAAGTCTACTTTCATGTTGTGAAAAAATAATGTAGAAGGTAATATTGGATAAGTTATTGTCAGAAAATAGATCTATTGCCACATGTAACATAATGTTCTATAACAATATAACAGCAGCAATGAATGAAAAGTTGTGCTGTGATGCAATTTATACAGATTTAACTTTAGCAGGTCACAGGGTCATACACAAAACACTGATCAATAAATTAGTACAACTAGGTATCAATGTACTCTTGATAAGATGGATAGCTGCATAGCTTACAAATAAAACATGGGAAGTATCATGCAACAACTAGACAGGTGAAATTTTTGGTTATAATCAGGGTATCTCACAGGGCTCTGTCCTAGGCCCTTACTTGTTTAACTTGTATCTTTCAGACTTAACATTTTTATCTGAGGCATTCTAC
Organism: Protopterus annectens; assembly: GCF_019279795.1. Classification (NCBI taxonomy): domain Eukaryota; kingdom Metazoa; phylum Chordata; order Ceratodontiformes; family Protopteridae; genus Protopterus; species Protopterus annectens. Next base: position 517,058,711 of record NC_056737.1, read on the forward strand.
AGTCTAAAGGCAGATAACCTGAAATTGGATAAACTTATTGCGTGTGTTACAGATACGGCATTTCTGAAAAGGAATTTGACTAAATTAACCATTTGGGCACAGGAGAATCATATGCTGATAAATACATCAAAAACTAAGCATATCAGATTTGGAAGACATACATTCAAAGGTGAATATTTAATACAGCATACAGTGACTGCAAAAAGAACTTATGTACTATGTACTCACCCATAACGTTCCATCTGAGTTGTTGTTCTTCATTTATCTTCAACCTGTGGGTTCCCGGATCTGATGGCCGCATACCCAGCATCTTGATCTGAGTTCCAAGCTCCTCCCCTACCCATAATACTCCGTCTTCCTCCTCCCTTTAGGTCGAGTTTGCTGCCTAACCTAGCATCGCCCCCAACCCAAAAAACCTTGTTCCATGCCAAATTAGCCATAACTAGAAGGAAACAGTAATAAGCATCCTGGTGATGACTATATCCTCTGCTTGTCAGACCACCATGCAGTCTATACAAGGCAAGGGGAAAGAGGGAGTGATGGCTGAAGACAAATGGAGAACAACTCAGATGAAACATTATGGTGAGTACATAACTTCTTTATCTAAAGTTGTTGTCTTCATTTGGTCTTCAACCAGTGGGACAGAGTCCCCAGCTACTAAACAACTGGGAGACCCTCATGGAAGGATATTCCAGAGCACAGTGGAGCCAAACAATGCCCTGTTCCTGGATATGATATCCAACTTTTAGTGTGAGATAAAGGTATGAGATGAAGCCCAGGTGACTGCAGAACAAATATTATCTAATGAAACTCTGCACCAGAAGGCAGCTGAAGTAGCCATAGACCTGGTGGAATGTGCCTTCCCTTGACCTGGCAGAGTTAATCCGTTAGTAGAATACTCCAGCAAAATACACCGGGAAATCCAATGGGTGATGGTGACCTTAGATACTGATTTCCCCAAGAAGGGTTTTGAAGAGGATACGAATAGTTGGTCAGATTTACAGTCCTTTGCAAGCAGAAATGCAACTGTCTGTTCACGTCCAACAAGTGCCATTTGTATTCTCCCTTGTTTTGGAAATTTGGGAAAAAGACCATGAGATTAATGACCTGATTAATATTGGATTCTAAAGCTACCTTAGGAAGAAAGGAGGGATTGGTACGCAAGGATACCCTATCTTTATGAAAAATCACATACGATGGTTTGACTGACAATGCTTGATGTTCCAAAACTCTTCTGGCCACTAAAAAGAACATCTTCCAAGACAAATATTGCAGATCCACAAAAGCTGCGGGTTCAAAGGGAGACAAAACCAATGCCTGTAAGACCAGCGTAAGATCCCATGGTGGAGTAGGGTCCTTGATCAGTGGCTGAAGAAGGAAAGTGCCTTTTAGCAAGGCTTTGCAGAGCTTAGAAGATGCTAAGAAAGCCATATTATGCCCCACATGAAAATTACAGATCGCCGCAAGCTGAACCTTGACTGTACAAACTAGCATCTTGTTGGAAGATCTCTGCTAAGAATTCCAAAACCGAGGAGACTGGAGCAGTGTAGGGATCTATGGCATGCTGTGAGGCCCAGATCAAAAAACATTTCCATTTACTGGAGTATACCTTTCTGGTGGAAGATTTATTAACAGCCACCATTATCTTTCTGACAGGTGAAGACTGTAACATTCAGGGGAACTGGGGCACCCAGGCAGTAAGCTTCAGACTGCCCAGATCTGGATGGGAATCCCAAAGGATGAGAAATGAGATCCGGAACTGTATACAACAGCTATGGCGGAGCAACCAGATGAGACCACAGAGAGGGAAACCAGACTTGGTGAGGCCAGAATGGGTCAATAAGGATTACTAGGCTCCACAGCCTGTGAGCTTTCTGAAGGAATCTCAGAATTAAAGAAAGAGGAGGATAGGCATACAGGAGATCAGGGGCCAAGCATGAAACAGACCATCTCTGGGGGCTTCGCCTAGAGGGGGGTTCAGAGTGAAAAACTCACTACACTTCGTGTTGGAAGGAGAGGCAAAGAGATCGCAGCAATGCTGGCCCCCACTTGAGGAAGATCTGTTTTGCTACTGAAGGATTCAGAGACCACTTGTAAGGGATCAGAATAGACCTGCTGAGCCTGTCCGCTAGAATGCTGAACATTTTTGGAATGTGCGCTGCTACCAGAAAATGGCCGGTGAAGATTACCCACTCCCACACTCTCATGGCCTTGTGACATAGGGGGTAAGACCCTTATTTGTTGATGTATCAGACCACAGACATGTTGTCTGTCTGGATAGCAATCATTCCTGGGGGAAGATGGGCATGGGAACCTCCAAGAGTGGCTGTCCATTTTGATGTGATAGTAGGCATCCTGGAGGTTGATTGAGCACATCCAATCGTTCTCCTGCAGAAATGGCAGGATATACTGAAGGGTGACCATCCGGAATTTGGTCTTGGCCACTGACAGGTTCAAGGTGGATACAGACAAAATTGGTCTTAGGTCCTCTTTGGCACAAAAAAGAACCTGGAATAAATGCCTAATCTGGATTGGTCTTGGGGACGTGTTGGATGACCTGTTTTTCTAGTATCTTTGTAATTTCCAGTGCTGCATCCACCCTGTGCACGGGTGGAACATCTGGGAGGTGCTTGGAGGGGAGAGGATGTTGGATGCAGGTCACTAGAGCATGTTTAAGCACATGTTAGTGGGTTTTTGCGCCAGTAAGTTCCGGTAAGCGTCGTTTAAACATGACTACACGGATATGCGCAACACAGATCTAACCTTTGCTGAATATCATGCAGATCACCGGCAAAGCTGCCCAGAACCGCTGAAATTTGCATTATTTACCCTTGTACTAATAGTGCCTGCTCTGAGATGTAAAACGACCACTTCCAGAAGTAGAACACGCAACCATGTACACAATCTTCAAAACAACCTACCACTAAGCTACCTGAGATGTACGAACGGCAGGTGTGTATTGTGACAGGTTAAAACACAAAAGGGCGGAGTTCGGGAAATAGTATACACCGCCATGTACCCAACGAAAGGTGTAATCTCTCTCTCTATCTCTCTCTCTATTATATATATATATATACATATATATATATATATATATATATATATAGAGAGAGAGAGAGAAAAACGGTGATAGAGAGATATATGTCGATATATATATATATATATATATATATATATATATATATATATATATATGCAAATATATAGATAGGTTAACAACATCTACACAACCATGGAGATGCATATAAATAGGATACTACCAAATACCGAATGCTTTACATACCAACGAGAGTAATCACGAGGCTTAAAGACCAAAAGACTACAGTACCGGAACACCAGAACTGTGAGTACTATTATCACGATGTTAAGGGACATTTAGTTAGTGCTTCTGGTGCTGCAGTTCAGGAAGGTACTGTGTGTAAGTGTGTTTCAGATTGCTGTAGTGTGTGTAAGTGTGTGTTCTGAGTGTGGTGTGTGCTTCTGGGGGACTGTAATGTGTGTGTGTGTGTGTGTGTGTGTGTGTGTGTGTGTGTGTGTGTGTGTGTGTGTGTGTGTGTGTGTGTGTGTTTGCTTCGTGTGTCTGTTTGTGATATCTCAGAGGTAGATTATTAAAGTAGGTGTGGCATGGGGGGTGTATGGGGGGCATGGCCACCTGGCCATACGTAGTGCAGGATGGTTTGTTTGGATGTGATGGGTAGCAGTGTGTCTGTGTGCATGTATGTGTTCTGTGTTTGTGTTAGTTCCGGGAGTTTGACTGTCGCGAGTTTGAGTGTTCAGTATTGTGGGGTTTGGGAGTCTGGGAACGGTAATGTGGTCGTTAGAAGTGTGTGCATTCCTGAATCCGTGTGTATGCCGTATACAGCGGTTGAAGTCTTCCAATATGTGCATAACACAGACCATAGAAATCACACATTCCACCACGACCGAACGTTATGAACAAAGGATATGGAGAGTATATATGTCTATACACTATTACAAATATGTGCTATGGACATGAGCCAAAGATAGGGTTACCACCTGTCCCACCTTGCGAGGGGCAGTCCCTCTATGTGTGGTAGTGTCCTAACCAAAATGAGTAGAAATACTAATGTCCTACAATCTCGAGACATTTGGCATGTTCCATATTTAATGTAATTGTTGCATAAAATAGTCATCTGTATCTAAAATACATACATGTAACAAGAAACTGGATAAGCAAGTAAACCGCTACAAGAATATAAGCTTTTATATAGGCATATATGTAAAGTTCTATACTTTGTACTGATCATAGGTATGTGTCGGCCTCTAAAATCCAATGTGCATCCTGCAAATGTCCCACTATGGCCATTTGAAAAGGTGGCAACCCAAGCCAAAGAGGTTCAGTCACCAACAAAACTCCAATGAGTGCAAATATCTGTGACAGAAATACACAAGGCAGCTTTCATGTAGCAACATTTCATTACATACCGATGTAGTTCCAAAGGGATTGAAGGACCAACATCACCTGCATGCTATACAGGAACCAATTAACAATGGCTTAATGAATAAGCCTGCAATTACCATAGTATTAGTCTACTAAAGGATAGGTCTTCAAATAGGGAAGGAACCCTTACACACATATCGAATATGTATAAATGAGGTTCCTACATACCTGCATCTGCTATGTACACCCAACTGCATCTCCCCCACACCCGAAACAATTGCAATACAGACTGTAACAACATCACAAACATCCAATCACTCTATGACATCTGCAGAAGCCTTAACATACTTTGTCAGAGACACACTATAATGGCCCTATGTGAAATTGTTGCTGTTGTACAATGGAACAGACGCCGATGTTACAGGGTTTGGTTGCAATAATCCCGTATCAGACGGCTGATATAACAGCTAGACTCACATGTAGAACTACATCCTCTAGCCGTTACACACAATCCACGGGGGACATGAAGTTAATATATCTGTGTGTCTCCATATAGCTGTCGCAATTCATCACAAACAACACATCCAGGCCGTCTTCCTCGAAGGTAGGACAAAGGGACAACGCCCAAGTGGAGTATTCAATTATACCCCACTGTTGCCATGTCATTGGCTAATGACATAGCTGCAGAGCTGATGTGCATGTAATCATCTACTCCGGAACACCAATTGGTGGCAGGATACGACATGTTACTGATATCTAAGTATAAAAGGATGGCTTGTCATACATTCAAACCGTATTTACATACCAGAAAAACGTTACAACAGAAAACGAATAGGACTTATATTACCATCAACTTGGGATACTAATAAGGTATGTAGAACACTCAGTATGTCAGTGTATGTAGTACCTGTTCTGTAATAATTAAAGTGTACGCAATGCATATAGTGGGAAAAGGTATTATGTAGTGATGTATTGTTGAGCATAGTAATGCTCGTAGAAATTGTGTGTACTCCTGTGGGCCACAAGGTAAACACCTCATACACCACAAGGGATGCTATATAAGGACATTGAACACAACAATTCCACTCAAGCTGCTGTCAGTGGCAGGGTTGGTCCAACAAGTAACATAAAATAAATAAATTACAGTAATAAAGTAAAATAAATAACAGGGGATAGTATATGTTGATATACTGCAACAGTAGGCATATGTATGGGCGTTTAACTGAGAATAACATGTCTAAGGTGGTCCTGCTGTGCAATTATGATTTGCATTGTGGGACATTGTGGCAAAAATGTGAAATGTACAATATTGTAAGAAGATATGTCTAACATTTTACATAGCATTGCTGTTATGTTATGCAAACATCAGGTATGTCTATTGGCATGTACAACACACATTAACAGGATACATATGACTTGTAGTCACCAGACAGTGTATCAGCATGATAGCTAATTGAAATAGAATAGCTAGTCAATTATCCATGCACAAAGGACATGTAATAGCTTCATAGGTTCATAGTTAGGTACTATGCTGTCTGGCCAAGGCCATTCGTAAGCCTAACTACAGTGTTTTCACTTGCAGCGCCTCCCTAGGTTAGTGTCCTGTGCCTGTGAACAGCACAGCCATTCATTTCCTGCGCCTTTGTACAGCAGAGCCACTGCAGTGATTCCTGGTGTACATGTCTGTCTCCCATCCACCCATCGAGGTATCTCTTGAAGAGTGCTAGTGAGGGTCCCTGCCTGATGTACATAGGAATCATGTTCCAAAGCATGGTGAGTGTCTGGGTCAGGAATGTATCCCTCCAGCATGTCCTAGCCATCATTGCATTTAGGTACATATCCCAGAGCATGTGACTCTCAGGAGCTTTTGCTTATGTGGAGCATATCCATCAATACTGTTTTGGACATGGACCTTGTACATTCAGCAGAGATCACCTCTGAGTATGCAGTATGCAAATGAGTACAGTTGGGGTTTCTGTAGTTGGGCTGCATACATCATCCTTCGGAGTTCAGTATTCCTCTTGGTGTGGTAATGTTGTGGTATTTAAAGCCGTTGCTGTTGTCTCGTAAGGTACATCCCAAATGGGGTATTGTACCCTTTAATGTGTTTCATAAGTCATGAGTAGAGAGGCACAATGGCTGCCTTTGTTCTGGCTACAAACCCATTAGAGATTAGGGGGGACCACGTAGAAGGACATCCACACCACCTTGGCAATATGGTTATCAAAGGAGTGAATGCTAACTACTTGGGTTCTAAGATCCCTTATTATGTCTTATGTATGTAGGGGACTACCACCTATGTGATAGTCTGCGGGTGACTGGTGTAATCCAAAGGGGATGTTTATGAACCTTGTGGCATGCAGCTTGAGATCATGTTATTGACACCAGGTATCCGTCCCAGTGACACCCTTATGGAGGGTGTCTGTATCAGCTGGGGAATCAATCATGGCCACTTGTTTGCAGTCGTCTGAAAACCTATTCAGGGTAAGTCCTCCTGTGCTAGCCTATACCTCAGAGAAGCATATACCAAACATGAGGGGCCCTACAACAGAGGCCTGGTGGATGCCAATTGTAACTGATTTACAGTAGGACCTAGGGTATGCTACCCTCACTGTGTGGGTTCTGTCTGTGAGCCACTTTGCATAACATCTCGTGACGTGGGGGTTAATGTGCAGGTGGATGTGTATGTTGACAATACCAGAATGGGGAACAGTGTTGAAAGCCTTTGAGAGGTCAAGGTAGGCTGTGTGGACCTCCTTACCCTCATCTACTGGCTTGGAAACTGTCTCAAAGGACTCCACCAGCTTTAGGAGGCAAGGTCTGGCCCTAACAAATCCAAACTGGGTGGGATCAAAGGTTTGGAGGCCACCAATGTCTCTGTGAATGAGATCCATGATGATGTGCTCCATAGCCTTGCAGAACAGTCTAGTCAGGTGTATACGGCAATAGTTTGCCTGGTCCATTGTGGCGCCACCTTTGTGGAGTGTGATAACTGTTGCCATGCACCATTCAGGGGGCCACAATGCCTGATGTAAGGCTATTAGTGAATATGGTGCCCAAGTGGGGAGCCATTTCATTCTGAAGTTCATGGAAATCACAGCCTGGGATGTTGTACAGTCACATGGATGTTGTGTTCCTGGCTTTAGAGAGTGCAGCTTTGAACTGCGTAGATGTGATCGCAGGGACTCTGCATCGTTCCTGTACAGATATGGGCCCTTTAGGGTGTGAGAGGGGTGTAAAGTTAGCAATGAACCTATCTGCCAGGATGTTGCCAATATCAGTCGGTTCTGTAATGTTAGTGTCTTACTGCTGTATGTCAGAGCAGATGTGGGTATCACCATCAAGAGTAGCGACATACGCTTTGTGGTAGTCCTTGGAATTAGTCATGGTTATGTTTACATAACTAGTTTTGGAGGATGTGATAAGGGATCTCAGATTCTTACTGAGGCAGGCCAGGGAGCTTTTCCACAAATGGGATTGTACTCTACTTTGCATCAGTCTCCTCCTTCTGTTGTACATTATGTCCATGGCAGTGGACCACCAGAATGGCCTCCATTTTCTGGTGGGTACCGTCATGGTTCTGTTTGGGATAGCATGTTCCATGCAGTCGTGTAAGTGCTAATTAAGTGCAGTTGTGTATGATTCAGCAGTTGTAACTGTATTGTCCATCTGCACGTGTGCCATGACGTTTACTACTGCTGTCATAAGAAGCTTGAAGTTGGCTTTGTAGAAATATTGTACCGTGTTTTCCATAAAGGGTGTGGTGCCATGATGTGGATAACAAGGGTGATTAGCGTACTTTCGGATATGACCAACGAGGAGATAACCCCAGGTGTGAACACCAGTCACACATGTTGGTAATGACCAGGTCTAGGATACTGTTGGCCCTGGTGGTGGTGCGGATAGGTTGATCCAGGCAATTGGAAGTTATGAATCCCAGCAAGCGTTGGCCTAATGTTTTGGTACATGAGTAGGTATCCCAGTTAATAGTGGGGTAGTGTCAGTCGCACATCAGTAGTCTGTCTGTTTGAACCCTACTTTCCAGTAAACCAAGAAGTGAGGACCATTAACCGTGGAGTATGGTGGGGGATATGTAAGCAAGCTACAACTTGTACAGCAGTTATGGCCAGAGTTAGTTGCACTTGGATAACCTCTGATGCACTGTGCTAAGCAACTAGCCTGGAGGTGTGGATATCCTTAGGAAATATGGACACACCTCTGCCGTGGGTGTTCCGGTCCTGGTTACATGACTGAAAGGTGTGGTATGAGTAATAGCCTGGTAGTGCAGGGGTGCTCTCAGGAGCCTAGAAGCAAATCCCAGTCACTGCACAGATATTGAAGTGGTCCATTACAAGGAGTGCCTCGGGTGAGTGCGTTTGAAATGAAGACATCAAGCATTGAGTAGCATTACCTCAGGTTTTGCTTGCCTGTTCCTGTTATGGTGGTGAATATATTATTTGAACCATGCCTAAAGCAGACACTATAGGAGCAGCAAGAGCCTTAGCCATTATCTGGAATCCCAGGGCCGACAGGTGCAGGCCATATGTGCCAAAGAATCATGTTCTGTCGACCATGTCATTCAAAGCAGACAAGATACTGGATACCCTTGGAATGACACCAGAAGCATAGCCAATTGTTGAAGTAAATCATTTTGTCCTTGTACTGCGTTATCAGTCTGGACGATGGCAGAATGCTACTCAGGGCTAGGCCGATACCTGCCTGGGCTACAAGAATGGAGAGCTATTCCATGTCTCTTTACATGTAGTCCAGGAAGGTACATCTAAGGGCATTCACACTAACATGGACAGTGACACAGTCATATTGTACCTGTTGAGGAGTGACCTGAGTGCATAGGTTATATTGCAGCTCTTGTTACCCCACAGGCAGCTTGTGTAGCCTGCTGAGACATCAGTGTGACCGCCTACAGAGTCACCTATGACTAGTGTGTTGGGTACGTTATATCGCCCTATTGGCTGTAGTTGATGGGCACACTGAGTCTGTGTGCTATAAGTAACTGGTGTTATGTTGAGGGATGGGGGCTGCCTGCATTTCTGCTTTGGAGTTCTCTGTTGCCTAGACAAAGTAGTATTGAGAGGCTCCACAAATGTTGTAGTCTTACTATGTGTGGCCTGTGGTGGTGGAGATCTAGTGAGACTATGTGATGAATGTGGTGTGGTGCAAACTTTTAACATCCCCACATGATTGTCAGGTTCAGTCTGGCTTGGAGAGAGCTTTATCTCCAGCATGGCTAGATATGTGCATCTCCCACAGGTTGTAGTGTTGTATGTTAGGAGGGGAGTATTGACTTAGTGTACACGAGACAATTTCTATATTGCCTCATGATGCCCATATTCATCATATAGACAGGTGATAACACTGGGAATTGACACTTGGACATGCCTGAATATTTAACTATTTCTCACTAGATATGTGAGGAAAGTGTGTACAAGAGCTGTTTTACTCTAAGCAAGTGGAAAATGTAAGTACAAACCGTCTTTACCTGTAGGTAATGAGGAGGATTGAGTGCTATAGTAATTAGTAGCTCATGTAGTGCTTACATGTTCTGAACAAGTGCTGAGCATGAATAAGCAATACAGATAGGGTGTTGGATAACATAAACACACTGCCCCCCCAACAGGTACACAATCACATATCCACGAACACTACAGAGCCCCTGTAACCATAACTATGATGGTACAAGGTGCACTGAGGCTGCATGGGACCTTTCCACATCCCTGGTTGTATCATACACATATGGCAAAACAGTTTGCTCTACAAATACACATCATGTAAAACATAGCTTCATGTCAGTCTGTGAAAACACTGAATGGTGCACACCAACAGTTATCACAACCCAAAAAGTGGAGACACCACTCATAATGGGAGGCACTGCACTACTACCTTCCTGAGTCTGGTGTGAAAGTCCATGAACCTTAATCAACATATATGTTGTTAGCAGTACAGATATAGATGACAGTACAGATAATTTCACTCTGCATATTATACCTGTGACAGGTCATAGGACATCATCATTGAAATGAATGTTTTATTTTTATTTTTGTATTATTTTTGCAATACTGTTTTATTGTCATAATTTATTTGTATTTTTATGTATTTCTGCATTTATATATTTGGAAGTAAGACGTATTATATGTATATATACATATATAGTTCTTTTTTAAAAAAAATTTCTTGAAATATACTGCATTTTTAAATATGTCATGTGTCTTTGGCTGCAGTCACATGATCATCTGGCTTGTATAAAAGCAGTTGCTTATTGTATGTTTGTCTTCAGTATTGAGAAAGGGTCATACCCGAAAGCTTTGAGTTTTATAAAGTTTTGTTCTCATCATTCCTTGTGTGGATTTTTTTTCATAGGACATCATCACCCATACTGTGTTCCACCTACACTTAGTATACTAGATGTACCTTTGTATGTCACAGGAGAGTTCTGCCAGTGGACTGTTGACAGAACCAACACTACAAAAGGTGTCTGAGTAATATGTGCATATCACACCAGTGCCATCTACACTAAAACAGGGTTAATTCATTGTACTCCCCCTCATTGTAGCCCATACCACACAGACAAATGGGAGGCATCTGCCTATGTAAGTATGTGAATGGCTATGACCTAGAAGCAATAGCTGACTCAGTGGACAACATACAGAAGGGGCTTTGTGGGTGAGGTGTGTGACATATGTGCACAATCTGACATCTGCATATTGCATTGTCACCGCTAGGTTAACAACCCTGTACCCATGAACTACCACCTAGGCAGCGGGCAACATAATGGACACTGTGTGTAAGGGATGCTGCTGTGCAGTTTACCTCCCTGAGCTAGTGACATCACCAAGCCTATTAGGTAGTCATAACAGGCAACCCTAGTCATGACAGGGTGCCATCCATGAACATGGAGATCATTGTACAGCAATACTCATCACTCAAGTGACCAATATCGGATCACATATCATCTTTAAGGGGTATTGGCCATGTTTGGATGGCCAACACCAGCCTTCACAATCCTCATCTCCATATGTCCAATACTGTGATGTTGCACACGCTACACGGACATATCCTGACCTGAAATACATACATCATGGACATCCACCTTCCTAGTACAAGGATCGCCACATGCTGGACAGATCCTTGTGCCATACACATTACATACTCCTGCCATACTATTCAACCCTGTCCAGCAAAGCTGCACATTTCACCTCTGTCAGACATGGTGTGATAACCGCATAGTAGATGCATCATTAACCATGTGGATCAGTTATGTGGCACTGCTTCACCTGGAGCCAGAAACACGGCTGTCGGCTACAGCTAGGTAACCTTACATCCTAGGCTCATACATGGCCCAGGGCATACAGACTACTAGATGACCTTGGTTGTACATGCTATAGTTGATAACCATCCCTGCAAATACCATCAGGCTAGCCAGTGTCCCATGTGTATCACATGTGCAACACAGGCGATACGTGGTAGGATGTTGAACTGCTGTACAGTGCCGTGTAGATGTATACGGCAAAACACGTGCATGTAAAGGCTTCCGTGTGCATGTCTGCATTGTCACAGGTCATGTCCATTAAGGCAGTGTATGTGTTATTATGTGACATATACACAGCATCACGGTCAACAGCATTAATGTGGACATATCCAGGCATGTGCTGATAGGTAAGAACACCAGTTCAGGCAAACATACATGCCCACATCAAGACAGCATCCACATGGAGTATGAGCAATGTAATCAAGTAACACACACATATGGTGATAATATCCAAGCCCCACTGGGTGTGTGACACAAACATGTCAGTGGTGTCAGTGTCATGAAGATTTGCAAAGACTACATGTAATAAATGTGATACACATGTACGTGCAGCTGTATCTCTGATATACTGTGACCTGTCTCCATCATTATGTCTTACAGGTATCCCGCGAGCAAGGCTCCCAGCCTATACCCACTTGGAGGATGAGACCCTTATACCTTACCTCGAAGAGGCCCTTATACCTTACCTCAAAGACAACTATGATGTCCTGTTTAGCCATGTGCCACAGGATGCACAGCAGCGGGATGACCTGTGGCAGGAACTTCGCAGGAGGGTTAATGATGTGGGTGGCCATAACCGCACATACCAGCAGGTGCGCAGACACTGCATGGACCTGATCAGACGTGCAAAACAGCATGCAAATGCAATCAACAGGGAACAAGGTGCAACAGATGGTGGGCCACCAACCCAGCCCCCACTCACATGTACCAAGGAGCTACTGGCCAACCTGGGGACACCGTCAGAACAGCATCCACAAGCCTTAGCTGACATCGTGGAGGTGGGTGTCTCTCAATCACCAAGCCTGGAGTTGCCTGGTAAGTCACTACTGCACATATAACTATTATATCCCATATAGTTGCATGTGTCACTGTACAATATGTAATGTAACATCATATGCAAGGCATGTATACACACATGCCGCATACTATAGTATGCACACATGTGCATACTCCATAGTATATCCTATTGTACTGGTGAATGTGTTAACATGCACAATCCACCCTGTAGCTGTCATACAGGCATGGATAATGATCATACTGCTGTGTCACCCCTATAGGTACCTCTGGCGTTCTGCTAAGACAGCAGGCCATTGCAGGTGAGACAGTTATAAGTATCAGGCATGTTAATGTACAGATCTATTCACCATATGGCCAGTTAATACATGTACACATAATGTATGGTCCGGTCACAATATACAGTTTGTATATGCAATCCATCACACTGGCTACACATGTGCAATACTTACAAACTAAGTGAAACACTGACATGAAACCTCAGAAACTGCCATTGCTAGATGTGTGGACAGCTGTGCATACAATGGTGGAGGTGTTGTCCAATGTACGAACATGTACTACACATCAGAACTACACATGTGGGGTACACAAACAGTACTACACTGTGAGCTGGAGTATGGGCAGCCCACAGGATTCACCATTGTGGATTATGCCCCTGCTATGAGTGCACACACTGTGATGTGCTATCTGACATGTCCATGACGTAGTGGGCTGGCTGCAACATTGTCTCACTATCCCATAAAACATACCCCACATACCAAACATACAACCCTTTACTTGCATAACCCTGTGGACAGTGGAGTATATGACATCTACGGGTGTATGTCATATGAGACAACACAGACATGTGAGATAGATGACCAACACATGTTCACACTTGGCCATGGAGGATGGCCAGAGACATGTAGCAACACACAGTAGATGTGATGTGTTTGTGTGTACATCCTGTTGTACGCTGGCTACACATGGTCCAACTATAGTCTTTGTTGAATGGTGATATTGCAAATGTGGAACACTGGGCATCCTACAGACCTGTGCACAGCTTATGGAGGTGTAACACCATTCGACCAAATCAGATGTGTTGAACATCATGACTGTATCACAGCATGACAGTAGTCACCTGTAGAGCATCCACATACATACACAGACAACATCAGGCCACAGACACAGTGCATCTCCCTTGCTGCTGTTGGACATAACTGTCAGCCATGCACCTCGTGTGTGTGGTACACAAATGTCATGTGGGACATGGTGTATTGGCAAGTCTGCCATTTGTGGACAAGGTTGCCAGACAGCTAAAATATGGTTGCAGATGTGCAGGGGTGTCATCCGTATTGCCTTCGGTGATCTGTGTCACACATTCCACATCATGGTTTAGTGTGTATACACCTCAGCATATATGTATTGTGCATGCACACAGTCATTGCTATGCACTGTCTGTAACTCACACTGTATAGCAATAGAGACGCCTCATGATTCCATGCAATGGCACTGGGTCTGTAGTTCACACTGTATAGCAATACAGATGCCTCATAATACCCTTCAATGGTCATGCACATCTGCTAAATGTGCATTTTATCTGTAGGGTGGGCATACAACACTGCAATGTGACACCATTACCCCACTGTATATGTGACAGAACACCATTGTGTTAAACATGTATGCATGTCAATGCACACGTCAGCAGATTACATGTCATACTATATGTTAATGTCAAGGTCATATGCCACACATCAGCCATGTGTACTGTTAACCTGTGCTGGTCCACATGGTGTAACTCAGGGATGCATGCTTACTACCATGATTGTGTGAAATGCATGGCTTCTGCTTTGAAACATGCATGCTGTTGTGTGCAACCCAGGGATGTATGATAACTACCACTATTATTGTCTGAGCTGCATGCCATCTGCTGTATCACATGCGTGTTGCATGCCTTCTGTCAAATAACATGCATGGTGTGTGTCTGTGTGTGTGTGGGTGTGTCTGTGTGTAATGCAATGTAGAGGCTTTGTTTGCCTTCACAGGTGATGTAGGTGCGTTACTCTCCTGCGGTCCATCTGATGTTAGTGTCCCCACAGACTCTAGCAGTGATGATGAACATATTCTTGAGGCACAGGCAGGGTTGTCAGGGGCTGAATCTGTGCCATTGGCTGCCATTCCATCTATATCCCCCTCATCCCCGCACACAGATCTCATGCCAGCACATACCCCATCACCAGTGGCCATAGAGGAAGGACAGTTGGCATGTAGTAGCTTGGAACAGGAAAGTGTGGTGGCTATGGAAGGTGTGTATTCACACCATGGTGTCAGGCAAATGACTGGAGATGGGCCACACAGGCATGTGGCCAGTGCTGCTCGTAGGAGGACCTCTGGCTGACATGCCCCTGCAGGACAGAGCGCAGCAGCTAGATTCACCAGACACATGTTTCAGGCTGTAATGGAGGCACAGGCACGTGCTGAATGGCGAAACAGAGAAGGGCAGAGGGTTCAGAGGGCTGCTAACCGTTCTTTAAATGACAACATCCAGGCATTGGCAGCAGACTGCTGAGGTTTTGAACAGACGATTGGGTGACATGGTTGGAATCCTTGACAATGGCATGACAATCCACGAGCGTGAGTTGTCTGTGCTGGAACATCTGGTAGGAGTGAGGCGTAGAACACATGGATGTAGGCCAGCTACGTCACCTGGTGCAGGTCTACATGAAAGAGTTACCTCACATGCCCGCTCCCCATAGTGGCAGTAGCAGCAACAGTGCAGCTGGTGCTGCTCTGTCCACACCAGGACACAGCAGGCCATGTGCACATGGCCCTAGAAGGTCACAATGGGGACACGGTTCCAGTGGACATGTGTCATTAGACAGTACCCAATCTGCACCTCTGCCTGGTAGTGCTCGTGCAACCCTAGGCCAGACACATGGCAGAACTGTGTGCACACATAAATGCACACACCAGAAACATCTGTAGGGCACTGCAACACTCACATGCATAACAATCACACATGGCCAATTAGATCACAGGTCCTAACCCACACACATCATGTCATCCATTGGTGCAGCCTAGGCCCCTGGCAAACATTATCACCCTGTGCATATGATGATGCCTGTGCCACATCCCCACCATCGGTGCAGGGACATGCTCATATGGTCCGATGCACAGGGTGAACAGAATAGGGAGATAAGTGTACTGTTAACATGTAGCAGACATACCACGTAGTACAGGTTTAGAATGCATTGTTTTCTGTTCACAGTGTGTGTCTTGGTAACAACAGTAACAGCATGTTTGTAATGATGTCCTCCTTCCCTCCTTCAGGTTTAACTGCATGTGCCGTTGAGTGCCAGTGTTTGCAGTTTCCCATGTGTAAATGTGGATTACTCACAGGTATGTATGGCAATACCAGCATGCTATTCGTAGCTTCAACCCTCACTGTTAGAAAGGCTGACATTCCAAATATGTCTACACATCTACTGATCCAGGAGCATGGGAGCTGTGTACTAAGCTACAGTGGCTAGAGATGTGACATCCATACCGGGTGACATCACAAGTACAGTTACATGGAGTGGGGAGTTTACATAGTGGTCTAGCTGATGAGAAGGGTAGAGGCCAGTTGATAGCATGATGCCTCACTGTGTCGCAGCAATACACATTCACATTACAGGATGAGAACACACACACACACACACACACACACACACACACACAGGTACTCGCACACATGTATTCAGACATACAGTAACACGCCCACATGCATGGGGTCAACGACACTGTAACACACACTTGATAGTGTTGAGGTGAGGACCCCTGCCTATGTGGTAAATCACCATTACAGTACTGTGCACCCACATGACGCGACACAGAGAATACACATGTACAGGTAGTCAGTAATGCCCAAGATCGACGGCATCAACATGGTAGTAGATTGCATCATCTGGAGGGGTTAGGGGTCCTATCTGTTCACTATGGTAACATACATCCTCACTTCATGGACCAGACAGCCATACATACATATACACACACACTGTGGAGTCCACAACTGAATGCACCTATGTCATGCACATACATATAGCTCACGAGTGTGATACACACCCCACACCTGCCTATGTCTTGCTTTCTACACTGCAGTATGTACAGATCTCTACAACAATGTACAGGAGTGTGAGTAACAATTGGGATGTATTCCCCACCATACGTAGCATATATGGACACACAAGCAAACACACGTGGCAGTACTGTGAATCAAACACCTGCTATCTTATGATACGTATGACAGACATGCAGCAGTATTGCCCACATTACAATGTGTACCGAAGCTACCTTTGGCAATTGTGCTGATATATGCACACGGGAGGTCTTAAGTGTTACAGGTGTCAAGTGATTTACAGTCAGTGACACCCTGACCGCTGTGCAAGTTGTATATGTTCCCCTTCAATTAACAGAAAAGTACAGTTTTGTACCTACCATAAATGTAGATGTCCGATAGGCATGCATCTGCAGTCCTTACAAATGGGTTGTCCTGTCGTCAGGCAGCCCTTCGGTCGGCCGGATTCCAAAGTCTGGGTCTGGCCTCGGCTGATGTCGCACTTCACCCGACGTCATAGCTGCAGTTATTTGGGTATAAAGGTATCAGCCGACGCCATCTTCCTCAGTGTTTCTTGCCCCAGATGCCAGGTGCCCTCTAGGAAGGCTAAATTTGGATAATTGCAAAAGTTTCCAAATAAGAGAGAGCAAATAAAAAATAAACATGTATATACATATATACAAACAAATACACCATAATAGATTCCCCCAGCTAGCTAGAAGATGGGTAAATACCCTAGGAGTACCTCAGAGGGGAAGGAGGGAAGGTAATCCTGACTGCAGATGCATGCCTATCGGACATCTACATTTATGGTAGGTACAAAACTGTACTATGTCCTTCAAGGATGCATCTGCAGTCCTTACAAATGGGTAGAATACCATAGCCAAACTGGGGGAGGAGGAGTAATAAGATTATGGTGTAGTTAAGATCCCTTGCAAAACAGCAGTGGCAAAACCTGCTCAGGATCTGGAGTATAAGGGTAAATTATAATGCTTGGCAAATGTATGCACGGAGCTTCAAGGAGCAGCCTCTAAAATGTCTTTGGTAGCCACCTCGTAAAAAGCTGTGGTAGTGGCTGTAGCCCTTGTAGAGTGAGGTCTGATGTTTTCTGGAGTTTTCTTCCCATTGTAGGAGTAACAAAATCTAATGCAATTTCCTATCCACTTAGAGATTGTCTGTTTTGAAATTGCTTTTCCTTCCATTCCTGTTGCATATGCTACCAGTAGCTGGTCAGTTTTTCTATTGCTCTTGGTCCTGTCCAGGTAGTAACGTAATTGTCTATGTACATCCAAGGTATGCAACAGTCTTTCTCCCCTGTTCTGTGGGTTGGGGAAGAATGTAGGCAGGTGGATAGCCTGGTTTAAAGATACTCTGGAGACCACCTTTGGCATAAAAGTAGGATTAGTTCTCATGGACACTCTATCTTGATGGAAGATCAGGAAGGGCTGTACTGCCATTAATGCCTGTAGTTCAGAAACCCTTCTTGCTGAAGTGATTGCAAGTAGGAAAGCAGTTTTCCATGATAAGTACTGTAATTCTGCTGTTGCTGCTGGCTCGAAAGGAGGGAGTGTCAATTTTTCTAGCACAAAGTTCAAGTCCCATGCTGGCAATGGTGGCTTCCTAGGTGGTTTTACATTTTTAATTCCTCTCAGAAACTGCCTGAGCAGAGGATGTGAGAAGACTGGAGGATCCAAGTTGTATTCTGCTGAAATAGCTGATGCATGAATCTTAATGGAAGAATAGGACAGGCCATTGTGGAAGAGCTCTGCCAAGTATTCCAGGATGTTAGCTATGTTTACCAGTGACACGTTTTCTCCTTTTGCAGTACTCCAAATGAGATATCTTTTCCATTTTGCTGAATAATTTTTTCTTGTTGAGGGCCTGCGAGCCTCCAAGATAATGTCTTTAACCCTTTGAGATAAAGCTGTGTTATTTGGTCTTATGCACGTTCCAGGCAGCCAGCTGCAGTGTTTTCAGGTTTGGATGCAGGGTTTTGAAGTTGTTCTGTGTTAACAGTAAGGGAACTAGGGGCAGAGGCCATATTTGTTCCCGAGACATACTCCTCAGTAATGGGTACCAATGTTGCCTTGGCCAGTCTGGAGCTATCAGGATGATCCTTGGACGGTCTTCTTTGATCTTCAATAGCACCTTGTGCATCAAAGGAAGAGGTGGGAATGCATATGCTGTCAGGTTTTTCCAACTGAAAGATAGGGAGTCCACTTTCCAAGTAAGTGGGTGGTACGTCCTCGTGCAGAATTTTTTCAGTTGGTGATTGTGTGGGGATGCAAATAAGTCTATTTCTGGTAGTCCCCATTTCCCTGTAATGGTTTTGAAGATGTCTGGATGCAGCATCCATTCGTGGGCATCCATGGTAGTTCTGCTTAGGATGTCTGCTAGTACATTTTCTTTTCCTGGCACAAAAATTGCTTGTAACTGAATGTTGAAGCTCAGGGCCACATTCCAGAGGTCCATTGCCATCCGGCATAGAGGGTATGAATGTGTGCCTCCCTGTTTGTTGATGCACCACATAACTGTGGTGTTGTCCGTCCTTATCAACAGTTGACCCTGTCGAAGAAATGGTCTGAATGTCTGAATTGCCAGTTTTACTGCCAGCATTTCCTTTTGATTTATGTGTAGGTGCAGCTGGTCTTGAGTCCATAAGCCTTGTATGCACTTGTCCAGCATGTGCGCCCCCCAACCGAGGTCTGAGGCATCCGTTGTGATGGTCTGGCTTGGTTGAGTGCTGTGGAAGGGCAGTCCTTTGTTTGATTGACAGGCCTGAGCCCACCATTGGAATTCTTGCTTCAGGCATGGAATTATTGGAATTTGGGTTTCTAGGCTGTGCTTGTGCTGAGACCATAAATTCCTTAGGTACCACTGTAACTTTCTCATATGTAGTCTGGCATGTGGAATCAATATTATGCAGGATGCCATGTAACCCAGGGCTTGCAGGACTTTTCTTGCTGTTAGCTGGTTCTGCTTTGTTAATGCCATTAAGTAGAGAGGGAGTTGCTCCTGTTTTTCTACTGTTAGGAATACCATTTGTTTTGATGTGTCCAGCTCTGCACCCAAGAAGGTTATCCTTTGGGATGGTATCAGCCTTGACTTTTTTATATTGACTGTGTATCCCAGGGCTTGCAGTAGATGAATGACCCTTTTCAAGTCTTTTGTTAATTTGTTTTTGTTGTCCGCTTGTAACAGGCAGTCGTCCAGGTAAGGGTAGATTTGAATTCCCTGAAGCCTGCAATGAGCAATTACTGATGCCAGGCATTTCGTGAATACTCTGGGCGCAGTAGATAAGCCAAAGGGCAATGCTGAGAATTGATAATGCTCTGATCCTGCAAGAAATCTGAGGTATCTTCTGCAATTTGGTCGTATGGGGACGTGCAGGTATGTCTCCTTGAGATCTAGAGTTACCAGTCAAGACTCCTTGCCCAGCATGGGAAGAAGTTGCTGTAGGGTCAGCATTTTGAATTTTGGAACAATGAGGTATGTGTTTAAAGCGGACAGGTCGAGAATAGGTCTCCATTGGTTTTCTTTTCTTGGTACCAGGAAGAGTCTGGAGTAAAATCCTTGCCCTTGTTCCATAGATGGTACCTTTTCTACAGCTCTCATCCTTAGTAAGTGAGTTATTTGTTTTAGAGCTTCTGTCTTCTGATTTGGAGGTAGGTTTGGCATTCCTCTTTTCCTTGGTAGAGTATGGAAGTGAAACCTGTAACCTTGGTCTATTGTCTGTAAAATCCATTTGTCTCCTGTGATGTAATGCCAGTTTACTGAAAATAAGGCTAGCTTCCCGCCTAAGGGTGCCTCTAGTTGTTCCCTGGTAGGCGGTGCCAGAGCCAAGTCACTGTGATTGTCCTGTGGAAGTGGTGGTGGCTGGATCTGTGGCTGTACCTGGCTGGTTGTTAGCCTGCCACTGACGTCCCCTGTAGGCACCTCTGGATTGACCCCTGCCTCGAGCGCCTATTCCTGCCTCTCTGAGCTCTGGAGGTGTCTGGAAAGGACCAATTCTTGGAAGGCCAGTTCCTGCTAAACCTTGGAGGCTGGACCTGCAAGAAATCCTTGACTGTCTGGACAGATTTTGCTTTCTTCCACCTTCTTCATCACCTGCTGTGCAGGGAGCCAAACAAATTGAGCTTATCCATGGGAGCATCTAGGAGCTTTGATTTAACATGGTCTGGTAAGGACTGCTCTTTTAACCATGCATGTCTTCTGATCACTGTACCAGTCATGGCTGATCTAAAGGAAGCCTCCAGTGCATCATAGCCGCATTTTAAGGAATGATTACTGACCTGCTGAATGTTATGTACCATTTCCTGAACAGATTTTTGTCTAATGGTTCATCCGAGGACAGGTTTTAGTTAACTGGTCTAACATAAATTCCTGATACTGAATCATGTGGAATTGACAGTTCAAGGCCCTAGCTGAAAGAGTAGCAGAAGTGTAAACTTTTTACCCCATCTCTAAGGCCCTAGATTCCCTTTCAGAGGGAGGGGGTTTTTGGCAGAGGTAGCTGCTACAGCCTTGGGTCCCTGGGAGATAGTTTCGGGATCTGCAAAAGGAGCCTTATACAAATGATAATGTGTGTCCGGAACCCTGTAGTACCTATCGGGCTTAGCAGGGGCCGGAGGAAGAGAATCAGGAGCAGTACAAACATCATTAAATGCATCATCCACAACAGTAAGTACTGGAGGAATGGCTAAAGGCCTATGCTGTGGCAAATGCAAAAGGTTCTAAGCCTTTTCCTAGAGTCTGAAAAATCCTGGCCCTGCCATTGAAATTGTTCCCTCATAGCATGGAAGGTTTCCCCAAAGGAAAATTCCTCAGGCGGAGAGGCAGAAGGAATGGACTCTTCAGCATCAGAGTCTTCATAAGGAGAAAAAGGGCCCTCTGGAGGGTTTGAATTATCTGATTCATCAGAGGAGTCATCTGAAGAAACTGGCTCAGGGGGCTCTACTCTAGGCCTCTTCTCTGGAGGTGGGTGAGAGGCCCTGTCTGGGTGTGGTTGGGATCCCCGGATCAAAGAAATGAGATCCTCTGCTAGACTAAGCATTTGTGAACTAGAGCTAGGCCTGTGAGAGGGGGTCTTAGCAGGCACAGTTTTGGCAGATTTTGCTGCTTTAGCCCTGGCAAAGGCCTTAATCGACATGGATGCAGGTGGCCTAGCAGCTCCACGTGCAGGGGTAGAAATATCCAAAGGGATAGTATCAGATAAATCCTGAGAACCTGCAAGAGCGGGTGGGATTTCAGTAGCAGATTCAACCATGCTGGATGAGGCCTCGGTAGGAGGTAAGCTTTCGGCCGAAGGAAGAACCGTGGACTCGGTTTCAGCCGAAACCGACACACTCGCGGTTGGCTTAACCGCGGTTTCGGCCGAAACCGCGGACAGCGAGTGTCGGTCCTTTTCCTTGTGCTTTTTAGATATTTGCGCAGTCGGAGTATCCGATGGCATAATGTAAGCAAAAGCGGAGCCGAAAAACTCCTCAGCAAATTCCGACCGACGTCTAAGCGTCCGTCGGTTGAAAGAAGCACTGGCTAGACAAGCTGCTACGTCGTGGTCTGGGCCTAAACAAGGTAAGCAGTAAGAGTGGAAATCTTTATGAGGTATTTGTTTCCCACAAGTTAAACAGTTATTCACTTTTTCTGACATCGGCTGAGGCAAGAAAGAGTCCCCAACGGGGTACTTAGCTTTTTAGAAGTCTTCGGTAGTAGTAATCTCTGGTTCTGACCGACCGGCACTTGCGAACAGCTTCTGCTTTGGGCGCCACGCGGCAAGAAAGACTGAGGAAGATGGCGTCGGCTGATACCTTTATACCCAAATAACTGCAGCTATGACGTCGGGTGAAGTGCGACATCAGCCGAGGCCACACCCAGACTTTGGAATCCGGCCGACCGAAGGGCTGCCTGACGACAGGACAACCCATTTGTAAGGACTGCAGATGCATCCTTGAAGGACATCATAGCTTAGTGTTTGCACATGTTATTGTAGGATGGCTTGTGACACACCTGTGAGCTGTCTTCAGCAAACATCCATCTGCAAAGATGGCCCACCAGTTAGCTATGTCCACACATCCGTCCATACCTGATATACATCTTACCGTACTGTCAGTATATCACCATATACAGTTGGCAATGATGGGGCTGCATTGCAACTGCATGTTGTAGTAAGACACGTCACCCACAAACATCAGCTACTGCACACGCATGGTAGCTGAACGCACACCACTACATGTACATGTGTGTAGGTCCTAAATTCCTGTCATTTAGCCATGTTTGTAGGCATTGCAATTGATGGACATGTGTGATGACATACATGACACATGGGCTGTTGTATGATATGATAGTTGTCATGGGTAACCAGTACAGAGGGAATGTTAATTCAGTCAACATTGATATCACACCTTATGTACTGTTAGCATTCAACAGCCATGGACCTACCTTCCATGTGCATGTGTGTAATTGCTGTAGCTACCTGTCTGCACGAAGGACAGCAACAGCTATGCTATGTACATATGTGTTGTGTGTCTGTGGCATGTACATATCCATGGCAGGTACATTTATGTCATATCCAAACATGAGGGTGTTTACAGGTGTACAGCAACAGTCACCTGTTACTGCTGTATATGACCCAGGGCCCCTGTTATGTGTACAGCCGACCTGGTTAAGAACAGTGGTATCATTGCATTGCATAACACATGATGCAACTGTGTCAGTACATGGGTAGTCTGCACAGTTGATGTAGAGCTAGGTACAGTCCACTGGTCATGGGTCACATGGTGTTGTACTAATATATGTTCTACCACATGTATGGATGTATGTTGCTGGTCCAAGGACATGGTGATGTCTGAGGGCTACATCCTAGAATGCGGTGTTTGACACTGTGATCTGAACCTGGCACATCTGTGATGCTCTTTGAGGGTGTGCTGGTCAGTACATGTGAGTGGCCTTCATGTACATGGGGACACCACCACCTGGAGCAGTCCGTACGGGTGTTATGGCCCACATGTCTGTATCCAAGGTATATGGTGGTAGTGCTATTGTGCACAACTGAGCCTTCAGCCAGGTGTTCCTCACTGCACAGATGTCAGTATTCCCCATTGTTGGATCTACATTGGGCAGCTGTGATTATGAACGCTATACATCTGGCACTGTTTAGCATACACATACAATGCAGTTGTCCTCTAGGTGTCAGAGTGTTAACCTGGTCTCAGGACATTCATCTATGAATGGCATTATATGGGTGAAGTAGCCACTCCTGGCAGGACATCACCATGGGTGGTATTAGTGTGCCAGGTTTAGATTGGCACATCTAAGGTGATGGACAGCAGCAGACGTTGTGTGGAAGACCAGTGTCAGATATATGTAGTACAGCGTTCCTGCTAACAATGACAACTATCGACACCGGAGTCCATTATAATGTGTTGTTCACATCTAACTGTAATAGCATGGCTACTGTGCCCTTCAGTGTTTAGAATCAGAGTGCATACAAAACAACCCTGTGCTACTGTGTGTGAGCATGCCCAGTATAACGTTGTGTAGATGGACAGATAGTGCATTCCAAATGGCAGTGTGCTACTGTGTGAGCATGCCCAGTGACACCTTGCATCAGTTATGTGCCTCTATGTGTATGGGCATGGCCATTTTAACCCTGTATAGTGATAGTAGTCATCCAGTCAACAGATGGCCCACTTCAGGATGGTTTCCTACATTGAACACACTGGTTCACAGGTATGTACATCGTAACTGCCAGCATCCATGTCGATGTCCACATTCCTAGAAGGTCATATTGACAGTCTTGAAAGGTGTAGTGTCTGTGGTGCGGCTCGTATGTATGTAGTATTCTAATAGTGGTCCATAGATAGGCAGTTGTCCTGATCACACCACTGGCATGTTTGTCTCTGTCTGCCTGGGGACAGAAATATGCTTTTAGACTGCTCACACTCCATACAATCCCTATTGCCGACTTTTCCTTTGATGATGATGTCACCCACCTAGAAATACACCTCTGGGAGTGCTGTGTCCCAGTAATCTTGGTAGCACGTTCTGTTATTGTGTAATGCTGTAGTGTGAAAGGTAGTTAGGTCTGTGTACTAATCCCAGCCATGCCAACTGTGTGTGTGTGTGTGTGTGTGTGTGTGTGTGTGTGTGTGTGTGTGTGTGTGTGTGTGTGTGTGCCTCCATCTGCCTGGGGACAGAATAATGCTTTTAGACTGCTCACACTCCATACAATCCCTATCGCCAACTTTTCCATTGCTGATGATGTCACCCACCTAGAAGTACACCTCTGGGAGTGTTGTGTCCCAGTAATCTCGGTAGCACGTTCTGTAACTGCGGAATGCTGTAGTGTGATAAGGTAGTTAGGTCTGTGTTCTAAACCCAGACTTGCCAACTGTGTGTGTGTGCGCCTCCGTCTTCCTGGGGACAGAATAATGCTTTTAGACTGCTCACACTCCATACAATCCCTATCGCTGACTTTTCCATTACTGATGATGTCACCCACCTAGAAGTACACCTCTGGAAGTGTTATGTCCCAGTAATCTCGGTAGCACGTTCTGTAACTGTGTAATGCTGTAGTTTGATAAGGTAGTTAAGGTCTGTGTTCTAATCCCAGCCATGCCGTGTGTGTGTGTGTGTGTGTGTGTGTGTGTGTGTGTGTGTGTGTGTGTGTGTGTGTGTGTGTGTCTGTCTGTCTGTCTTCGTCTGCCTGGGGGCAGAATAATGCTTTTAGACTGCTCACACTACATACAATCCCTATCACCGACTTTTCCACTGCTGATGATGTCACTCACCTAAAAGATTCACCTCTGGGAGTGTTGTGTCCCAGTAATCTCAGTAGCCATTCTGTAACTGTGTAATGCTGTAGTGTGATAGAATACAGGTAGGTGTTCTATTCCAAGGCATGACAGGTGTGTGTATTTGGCAGTCATAACCTATGTGTTGGTGTTTGAGAGTGACTAGCTCCAGGGTGTGTTGAGGAGTGTGTTTTGTTGTTTTCCTATATAGTGGCCATAAATGTCACAATTGGCCAAGAGACTGGGTTGGCAAGACATACACACAACATTCGGCAATAGGTCTGATGAGTAATGTCAGCAGCCCTAATCTTACCTTTAAGACAGTCTGAACCAGTGTGATGCACAGAAACACACTTGCCTTGATATTAACACCAGTACATAATGCAGGAGGCGCATGTGGTTTCCTTTTCATTCTTGTCTAATGCTTTGGTGTCACGTGGTCCGCTGTTGAGATATATATTCTATATCTACATATGTGTGTATGCATGTATGTATGTGTATATATATATATATATATATATATATATATATATATATATATATATATATATGTATACGGACATCAGCACACACAAATCTACATGATGGAATACATGTCCTTTACTGTTAAATGCCTGTGCTGGATGATTTGTACATGATAACCTCAGATGTATGTATATCTGCCATGGCTTAGTGGTAAAGCACATAGTCTGTGGTGTGCAGGGTCCCGGGTTCGAGCCGTGTAGAGACCAGTTGTTTTGTTACTGGGAAGAACAAGGGACATCGAATATGGTGATAGTAAGGTGCTTTTAACCAGTTGTGTGCGGATCTGCTCGACTGTAAGAAGTGGTTATTTTTGGAGAGGCTCAGTATGGGTCATGTAACTATGCATTAGAAGACAATACTATGCAAACGACGTGGAAAATAGTGAATCCCGTTTATCCCCATGGTGTGATGCAGATCCCAAGAGTGTATGTGTATAGATAGCGGGTGCAGGACTCGAATATAGGTGAAAGCCTGGGGAGGGGGTGTCAGGCATACTGTACATACATTGGAGCCCTGTGTCTTGGGATTGCTCCTGGCTTAGCACGCCTAAGTTAGGGGTGTGTCTATACCTGCCTAGTGCAATTGGGAGGGACAACAGCAGCAGGAGAGTAGTCAATGTGAACAAGCTGGGCAAAGAGGTGATAATTATCACAATCACGAGATTACAGGCTCAGCCCGGCCCAGAACACTACGATAAAGTGAGCAAGCCCCATACCCTCGGGTTTTTTCACACTCTACACCACCGGTGTATACGTGCAGGGACATTTTACAAAACAATCCAATGAAATGAGAAGGGCTGCAACAGGTAACATAGACCAACATGTGCATGAGGGTGGTGAGGATGTGAATGCTGCCGAACAACCCTCAGTGAGGAGACATAGAAGACTGTACTGACCCAGGGTAACCTACCAGGGGCTACATGAGCTGGAGATAGTGGAGCGCTATGGGGTGGACAGAGACCTCCTACAGCAGATTGTTGAGCTGTGCCAGCCACACCTGACATATCAAACAGGCCAAGGGAAACCCATCCCAGTGGATACCAAGGTATGTGTAGGCCTAGGTATACTAGCCACAGGTACCTCCCCCAAAGCACAACTGGGAATATCAT
The DNA here is from genome assembly GCF_019279795.1 of Protopterus annectens. NCBI lineage: Eukaryota > Metazoa > Chordata > Ceratodontiformes > Protopteridae > Protopterus > Protopterus annectens. The sequence goes on from NC_056737.1 coordinate 517,085,954, forward strand.
GGGGATCTCACAGGCATCTGCATCCAGAGTATACCACCAGTTCCTGGATGCCATGTCACCACATGCCAGTCAGCACGTACATTTCCTCAACACACGTGAGGTGTTGACCAGCAATATGAGTCTCTTTCACCAAACGACAAACTACCCTGGGGTAGTGGTGCTATAGCCTGCACGCATGTACAGATCAAAGCACCACCCGGTGAGTGGGGTAGGGCCTATATTAACCGCAGGGGCATCCCCTCCATCAACTGCTAGGTCGTATGCGATACCCTGGGCATTATACTGAATGTGTGTGCTGGCTGCCCTGGAAGCTATGACGATTCGGATATATAGCAACTGATGCAGCTGTACCACAGCTTTGCCAATATGGACATCCCCTATGGTCACCTAGTGGGGGATGCTGGGTACCCACTGGAGCTGTGGCTGATGACACCCATCAGAAATGCACACACACCTGAACAACTACGCCCAGGCAAGACATGTAACAGAGCATGTGTTTGGGATGCTCAGGTCACGGTTCCGGTACCTGGACACATCCGGTGGAGCGTTGCAGTATTCACCAGCTACATGCGCCCAAATTGTTATGGAATGCACTATGCTACACAATATGATCCTGCGGAAACACCTGCAGCAGGAACAGCATGGGGCAGGGCCACACAGCCCTCCACCAATGCCAAGGCCTGTACAGTCACAAAGTGACTTGGAGGAACAACCTGAGCTGGACCCAGTAGGCAGAAGGAGGTGTACCCAGTATGATCTGGCCTTGGCAAAGAGGCAACGCATAGCATACGAACTGACACAGTAGCTACCCAGGGAATGTCACCCTCTCTGACTCGCATAGACAGTAAAAGGGATGCCAAACATGACACTACCTGTGCTCAGCCACGTATAGGAAGTGCATGGTGTGCATCCGATATAGGCAGCCCTCCAGCACCATCGTCAGGTCTGGCACACCCTCAAGGTAAGTCAATTAACCTACCAACTGGCAATTGTATTAGAATGTGTTGTTACCTGTAGCTATGGTACAGATGTGAGCATGCAAGAGAATTTGGTGGCCGAATGTTAAGGCAGCGGACAGTAGACGTCCATAGTGGCACCATGACATCTGTAGCACATTACCGGGGTCACCATAGTAGCCAGTAGTACACAGGGTGTCATAACCCAATGCAGGTAATGGGCTGAGCATCATGTGTGCCCATACAGCCCACACAAGTCTCAACCAGCTGGACAGGTGTAGACCAACACAGACAAATACTGTACTATGGCCTCTGAATATGCCCAGTGGATGACCCCCCCCCAACAGACCCACACAGACAGAATACAGCAGGCCAGGAAGTTGGATGTAGGTTGTGAAGGCTAGGATGTCTGAAACTAATATGTTGGTAATTAAAGCTAAGACCTGGAGTACACTGGTATGCCTCTAGCCAGCACAATAGGTAGGTCTACACAGTGAAATGGAGTACCTGACATACCAGTACAGTAGTAGCAAAAGTGTACCAGTGTCAGCTGTGCCCCCCTTCCAACATACACATGTAACAGTCAGGTGCACCCCCCCCCGGTGCTGTGTAGGAATGTGGATACAGTCAGATGTCCCCCCACTCTGTGTAGAAATGTAGCAACAGTCAATGCCACATGACCGATGGATACCCTGCAGACACAGCATGCCACCTATCAGTGTACAATGCAGAGGTCGGCACCACAGTACTGACTACCTGGACATGTAACACATGCAATACAGTTGACTATACTGGGCATGCTCAAACACATGAAGGTATGACGGCAATGTCAGTTGATAACATGCGGAATGGTCATACTGGGCATGCTCACACACGTAAACACAAGACGGCCAGGACTGTAAACACCAGTGGTCCGGACATATCTGCTGGTACATTGCTATACTGTTGGATGACTGTGCTGTATGGCATGTAAGTGGTACTGTCTATTGTCTGCACATTTGCCATGGTGTATTGGTAATTCACATTAGCTGTGTGCGCAGGGTGTTGCTACCAACACTTGCAAGGGACGGTTATTTGTTTGCGGTCAGAACAAGGCCATTGGATATGGAGTGATTAAGGCACAATGAAGCAGTTAGAAGCGGTTGTGCATGTGTTTGCACGGTGTTAAGCACTGCTGACCTCTGGTTACAGCTTCTTACACTTGTTTAGACTCCTTATTTCTTTACCAGTGCAATACTCGCATACTGGTACCCAAACATGCTTACACCCGCTCAGTCCCTCACTTGCACATGCACCGACATTGGTACTTGCATTTGTCACTCACGCTGCGTGGGCGCGATCCCTTGTGATGCCTTTTACATTGAACTACATGAATACAGTATCGGGCATGGCTGACCATTAGGCGACGGCATGGCGTTCGACTGTACGGAATCGGTGGCCTGTCCAGTGAGTTAATCATATTATATTCGTGATCCTCATACAATCTGCTCCCATCTGGCTGATACATGGGAACTGATACCCTGAAATGCAGACAAGTAAATGTGTTTTGGGAACCACATCCGTCTGCCAGGTCATGCTACCACATATCTATTGTAGGTTTGCCACCTTTTAAATTGGCTGAGGTGAGACTTTAGGATTAACACCAGTACCACTTTGTGTGGGACAGTCCCTCCTTAGGCATATGTGTCATGCAAAAATAATCTAGACATAGCAAATGTCCTGATTACAGGACAATATTATATTCTGCGTTTCTCTAATAGTTGCATGTAACAGTTATTGAATATATGACACTTCTACATGTTATGTGAAGTAGCATAAGCAATTGGACTGCTGCTAGACTAAGCTTTTATTTGTGCTAATACATATAGTTCTGTACTATGCACAGTTGTAGGTATGTTCTGACCTGGTACATCTGACATTTCTATGGAGCAGGTCCCACTTTGGCTATTTGGAAAGGTGGCAGCCCTACAGGACCTATATGTAGAGATGTAGATTTGGCAAGGCAGCACATACCCACAGCCATTAGAAAATAGACTTCACCGGTTTGCATAACTAAAGGTTATTCTTGTAGCATTATAGTTGCTAATACTACTTCCTATAACATCTAGGTGTTTCAGATACAACATAATAGTTTTATGCAACCACTACAGGCAATATATGGATTCTTTGCCCTAAATCACAGGCCATGTGCCATAATAACATTGATTTTGCAGGACACAAACATCTGTGTGTCCGTTGACCAATACATTTCCCGGCCATATGCACATACACACGCGTATTGGGTTTTATATATGCTTCACCAATATACTATTGCCTTAGTCATTATGACACCGACACTTCACTCTGGTTATCTTGTAATCGGTATTTAGCGAGTTATACAGCAAAAAGATGTCGCAATATGTTCATGTACGGATTTCCGATGGTAATTGGAATGTGATACAGTGTCATTTGACCTGTTCCTCGTCTGCACAGCCTATTATTCCAGCTACTGTATTTGTTTATCTGTGCACATTCATATTATTTATGTCAATAAATGGTGTGCATGTGTTACAGAGAATGTAATTCAAAATATTGTTGTCTGCATGTGCGTATGCATATATACCTATTACGTACTAGCTGACCTACACGGGGCGGTCCATTGGAGCCGGCGCAACCAACCCCGGCACTCCTGGATCCGTAATCGCATACCCATAGTTCCTCTACCCCACCCATGTTGAGTTTCCATGCGTAACAGCCATTATCCACCTGATATCGCAGCCATGACACACCTTTACACACTGCCCTCTCCAGAGCGTTTGGGGCCCTACACACATTTTGTACCACCTCGTGTATTCACAGGGTCTCCCGCCATTTATATTTGCACATACGTGCCTTTCCTGGTGTTATGAATTATGGCCATTTGCGGTTTACAAGTGTAGGTGGCCACAACATGAACTACATTCCATCTGTGTGTAATGTAGACGTAGCAGTTCAACGATGTTATGCTCACTGGTAGAACCCTGCCTCTGGTGTGAACAGCGGCGCTCTGCTCACTCTTGGGCAGCTTTATCTGACATACGCTGCAAGCACTATATAATACCTTAGTTGCTCTAGATTCCCTTCACAACCCTTGTGTATGCTTTATTCTTACGGCATTCATTCTTCAAAAAAAATAAATAAATAAAATAAAGCCGAAAGACACAAAAACATATATATATATATATATATATATATATATATTTCATGTCTGTGGATATATATCTATACACACACACACATAATATATATATATATATATATATATATATATATATATATATATAGATATATGTGTGTGTGTGTGTGTGTGTGTATATATATATATATATATATATATATATATATATATATATATATATATCTATGTATATAAATTACATCTGTACATAAAAACATACATTTGCTATGCTGGGAGCTGCTTACACCCACGCAGGTGCACTCGCATATGCTTACTGTGAGTTACATATGTCTACTGCCGCTTCTTTGTGCTTACGTGTGAATCATTCAGTATGACAGTACCACCTTGATTGAAGGAATCCGGTTAATGGCCCCATGTGATACACACATTCACCTTTACATGTTTAAATGTTGGTTTTACAGCACAGCGACATTCATTCCACAAGAAAATGATAAGTGCTATAGTCGAACATGAACTGGGAATGCCTTTACATTAGGCGGATGCTCTAACCACTACACTATTGGTGTTCTGCTTCATTTATATGTATACTCATGGTTCATAGTTACCCGAACACACGCCTCAACGCTTCACTTACACAGCAGGCATCCATTCTCCTACTGGGAAAACTGCAATACTACACATGCGCCATTCCTTACTGCTCTATACCCGTGCTGCATGTTTACTCACTCCGAGGATATTCAGAACTCCAAAGCTTATAGTCCTGGCACATACGTGTGTTTGATTGTCAGGGTGTTCATGTGGTCATCCGAGTTTAGGTTTGTCCGACTGGAGACCAGAACAGCCCTGTACCCATTTGAAAGTCAGAATTAGCACGTGGACACTATTAGTCCCAATGTTACTATTCTACCTGTGTTTATAGACGCATGTGTTTGCCCACTTCTGACCGGCTTGATATGTCGGCACAACATGATACGTGGTGTGGGGGTTTCTGCTGGTGTTTCCCTTCACATTCGTTACAACTGCTTTATTGTGACCATGTTCATTCATTTATATATATATATATATATATATATATATATATATATATATATATATATATATATATATATATCTGTACATACACATACATATACACCTAGATAACTATTTACATTTCCCATACTGTTGAATGTCAGCCGCGCATCCTCGCTGGCTTTACCTCCCTACATCCGATGGACATTATTCTGGCCATCACATAAAAATTAGCGGCCCTTGCATGGCTTGGACCCAGAAACAGACACACCTTAGCCACTGGTTTGACAACTACACTATCACTGGTACATTCCGCATGGATGGTAGCTAGGATATATGAGTTCACTACAGCTATTCAACAGTACTGGTAACATATGTGGCAGTTGGTTGGTGTACATATGTGTACGGACCTCTCAACCACTCAGGGACTAATTTCAGCAGTAACAGGGACAAGGCAAGGACAAATCAGGGACACTCATGGACACGTTTACAATATTAGTACTACTAACTTGAAATGTTGACAGATTCAAAGCATATGTATTAATACTTATTTTCTGAAGTAAAAGACGTCTATTACTCTTAATTATTGTCATTATTCATTTAGTGTAATTCAACACCTTTCCTCCAAAGGTCACTGGTTTTAGATGGGATTAAGAGGCTGGCCAGTTATTGTGCGAATGCTCTGACCATTGGTAGGGTTGCCACATTTTCATATGGCCAGGATGGGACACACCAGATTTTTCAGGCCAACACATACCCACGGTCAGTACAGGGCTTAGAACTTTACTTATTTTCCTAGATGAGAGCTTATTCTTGTCGCAGTTTAGTTGCTTATTCTGTTTCTTGTAAGATTTATGTATTTTACATACAGAAATAACTGTTTTAGGCAACTGTTACATGAAATATGGTACATAATTATTTCCTACAATCACAGGACATTTGCCACTGTATTATTTTTGGTCAGGACACACCTACCCAAACAGGGACTGTCCCTCACAAAGTGAGACAGGGGGTACCCTGCTTACATCAGCGCCTTAATCACCCTATATCCAACTGCCACTATGCGAATGTGTAAAGTATATATTCTCGATAATTCATGTGGGGAGCCGTGCATCACAGTCAGGTGTTTAATCCCGGGTAGTTGGTTCTGCATGACCGTCTGGAGGCTGACCAGTCTCGTGAACCACTACTGCACATACAACTTGTGTCCAGATGTCTACAGGACTGGACATCGTGTCGTGATACCAAGTCTGATGTTTACACAGTACACTTATCCCATGAGGGATATCCAAAAATTGAACAAGACAATAACCTTTGATCTTTTTGGATTTACAAAAACGTGTTAGGGTTTTACATGCAAGGGATACATAGTTTGCAATCCTGACACTGCCTAGGGTGAGACTGCCTACTAGATATAAGTAGTAGTCACTATGTGCAGATATGGCTGCGCCAAGCTAGCAGCCCGAGTATGGCTGGATTTGGTGGACGTTCAGGAATGGGGGGGGTTGGGGGGGTTGGGGGGGGTTGTGTGCTGTAGAGGGGATGACGGGTATTCAATTATGCATCCAGATGTGTTGTAGTTGGATGGTTCAGTTCAGTCCAGACCATTATGTGGGTATGTGTTGGTGACGTTTCTGTACATGTGTATCGCACATTTTAATATTCGTATGTTTGTGGGATTGTGTTCTACAGTATGGCCTGTAAGGTTGTATTGCGGATGTGTATGTTTGTTCTTAGTGTTTCTTTCTGATTCACCCACTGCTCCCTCATACACCTCCCGTTCACCTATTGTGCATCCAACACAGTCTCCCCTTTGCGACTACCCTAGCATTTTTTCACCTCCCACATGCTGTACATCACGCACATAAGTACACGCAAATATTTATCTTTCATAACATGGTAACCCGGGTAATACCTGTTCATCTTTGGCCCATCCTGACAAGGACGTCTTGGATCGCAAATGGGCAGATTTTGGGCGAATGCTCTGACCATTGATAGGGTTGCCACCTTTTCATATGGCCAGGATGGGATATATTCAGGACACACATCAGATTTTACAGGCCAACACATACCCACGATCAGTACAATGGATAGTACTTTTGTTTTATGCCTAAATGTAAGCTTATTGTTATAGCAGTTTAGCTGCTGCTTCTGTTTCATTTACTTGCTTACTCTATTTCTTGTAACATGTAGGTATGTTACATACGGAAATAACTATTTTATGTGACTATTACATAACATGTTGGACATAATTATGTCCTACGGTCGCAGGATATTTTACATTTATAATGGTTCTGGTATGGACACAACTGCTCAGAGGGAGACTGTCCCTCACAATGTGGGACAGGTGGTAACCCTAACCACTGGGTTAGACTTAGCTATTGGCGGCGCACTAACACGATGTGTTTCGCTTCCACTTGGTATAACTATTGACACTACAATAGAATATGGGCACGGAGTTTTAAATGTCATTTGTTCGAGGGATGGGGACTCAATATTCAGCTACGTGCATTTGTATTTGCTTCTTATTTTTTTGTTCGCAAAACTGTCGTGCATGCTTTGAATACGTTTCAGTATCCACAGACACTGACAGGTGTGATTACTACTGGAGGCAGGCTGTAATATTCAGCATTTTAGGTTGCACGTAAACAGCCATGTCCACTCCTCTGTGCGTCGCTTCGACACGCCCCATGCACTCGAGCACATTTCCTATGCACGTGGATGTGGCGGCAGCATGCCTTCATAAATATGCATATGGCACTACTGCACCATCTCTACGCTGCACGGTTGGTGCAAGCCTAATGCCGTCCTTGCGCCGAGGTTCATGAATCCCGGGGCATAAGTTTGGTTCTGTTAGGATTTAAAATTAGGTGGTGGTTTGATAAGTGTTTTTCAATGCTGTGCAGGGTGATCTGACTTTTATCTTTTAGTTTATTCAAGGTGGGGGTGATGCAGATAAGGGAACAATCATCTGCATACTGAATGACTGAGCTGCAGAACAAAGATCACAGTAAAAATAATGAAAAGAAATGAGCCAAGAATGGAACCTTGTGAGACACCAACAGTAATGGATAGTAAGGGAGAGAGTTTATTATCCCATAAGTTGGCTTGTTTACGGTTAGAGAGAACTATGAAACCAGCATAAGGTTTCAGTGCTGAAACAGAAAGAGGCAAGTTTGTTGAGAAGTATTTGATGAGATACAGTGTCAAAAGCGTTTGACATATCAAGAAAGTTGGCAGAGACATATTGGTTTTTGTTTTTGAGGTGATTTACGGTATTGGTAAAACTTATTAGAGCAGTATTAGTACTATGTTTGGGGCGAAAGCCATGCTGACCATCAGATAATAGGTTGTTCTTAAGGAGGCAGTCTAATGTATGTTTACATAAACATTTTTCTGAGATTATGGATACTGGAGAAAGAATGGCTATGGGTCCATGGTTAGAAAGGTCAGTGGACAGACCTTCTTTGTGAAGGGGTATGAAATGTGACATTTTCCAAAGTAGAGGAACATACTGTTCAGAGACAGAGTGGTTAATTAGTGCAGATATAGGATAAGAGATGGATGTAGCAGCAATTTTTAGAAATTCATCTAGTAACTGATCTGCAGCAAGAGTGTAGGGTTTTAATTTACTTAGGAGATTTTGTATATAACTAGTTTGGAATGATATAATAGAGAAAGGAGAAGTGTTGAGATCAGAAGGGGGGTTATGGAGAGTGGCGGTATCGTTACGTAATGAGGTTACTGAGGTAATTAAGTTTTTATTGAATTGAGTAGCTATACAGTCTGTAGGGCAGTTAGTCAATTGGAGTGGTAGGTTTCCGGGGGGGGGGGGGGTTGATTGTTTGTAAAACCTTTGGGGGTTATTTTGGTATTTCATTTGACATGTCTGAAAGTAAGTTGCTGAAATGTACCATGATCCTGTTTATATAAATGCAACAAAATGTAGTGAATGAGATGAGTATCTAAATTTAGCTGTATTTGTAAATGTCAAATATTATAAATGATATTGTGTTTTTTTTTTTTTTTTTTGGAGCTTTTCTCCCTGGGCCTCCACTGAAAATGGCCTTGTATCCAGTTGGACTAGCCCGGTCAAGAAATGTAAAATAAATAAAATAAAACGTTTTTCTGTCTTGTTTAATTTGTTTTGTTTTTTTTTTTCCTCAGTTTCTGAGCTGCTGTTAAGAGGTATAATTGACTTTGCTTTTGTAATAGAGTCCAGGCTTTGTCTCTTTGCTTAAGTAGAAGAATAGTTTCTTTAGACAAATTTAGAATGAATTTTCCTGATTGGAACAAGGTTAAGTATGTGCCGGAATGCATTACTGAAGTACTGTACTGCAAGATCCAACTGAAGAGTTTTTAGAGGCGACCAGTCATATTCCTGTAAAAATGTGCCAGATACAGGGGGGGGAATTGTTTTTTATTATGTACATAGTGGACTGTAACATTGTTGGTACTATGTGTGCGTTTTCTAAGACAAATTGGGTAGTGATCACTTGGGGGAATCACGGAGACAGCCAGTAATATAACTACTGTTGGATTTGTTTGTTAGATTCCAGCCAAGTATGGAATGCCTGCTGGTAACCTTGTCCATGCATGTGGGGTGAGAAATGTATTGAATAAAGGCAAATAAGTTAATAAAGTTGATTGGAAAGGTAGAGGGGACAAGTAAGCCAGTCAAGATTCAAGTCACCAAGTATAATATTTTCTTGACAAAAAGTGGAGGAGGCCCATTCTAGGATGTTTTCAATATGTGCGAGGTTATTTGCAGGGGGGAGGTTGATGGCTATTATGATAATAGACTTTCGGGTGTTAATATCTAGACGTGTTGTTAAAATTTCCTCTGAAGGTAGGTGAGGTGGAGAGGAGTTGAATTGTGCTAAATTGAGGTTGTCTTTAAACATTATAGCAATGCAACCACCATGTTGGATAATCTGTCATTTCTGATGATACTAAAACCAGCAGGAAGTAATTTTACAGTTTTTATATGTGGCTTGAGCCAGGTTTCAGTAATTATGGCTATGTCTAGGGAGTACAGGGTAATGGCAGCATGGAACTCATGTACTTTCTTAAGGGGGCTTCTGAGGTTAAAATGTATCACAAGTAGCTCAGAGCTGTGTCTGTGTAATTGTTGGAGGTGGAAAAAAACAGTAATTGTGTAGAGAGGATGAAGAGGGCTTGAGGTAGATGAGTACACAGGGCCTGGGTTTGGGTGTATTTCAGATTGGAGTTTGATGAGGGTGAGGCAGTGGAGTGTAAGGGACTTTAATTTGGAGAAAAGTCTATACTGTTCATAGAAACAATGGGAAGAGCTATGGGTTTGAAAGTATATGAAACAGAAATGTAGTGAGGTAGAAATGTTAAACAGATATGGGGAGTTGTGAACTGTGTCTCTGAGGTTGTGATGGTTCAGCATAGTGGGCACAGTAGGAGAGGGGTAGATTATAAGATAATGGGAGTGGTAGGAAGTAGTATGCAGTGTCTCAAGTAGCAGAGATATCAAGGAGGTGATGGAGATGAAAGGTTTTATTAAAGTCATGGTGAAGGATACCAATAAAGAAGGAGTGAGTAGGCAGGGAGAAGGAAAAAATTTGAAGGGGTAATATATCTGGTGTAATAAAAGAAGGGTGTTATAAAATAGTGGCGAGAAAGGTACTGTGGTGTTACAGAGAGGTTCATAGGTGTGTAACAGGCTAATGGCCCTGGGGCCTTTACAAGCCTAGCCATAGGATTACCCTGTCATAGTGCCACCCCTTAGTTCCCAGTGCCTCTGTCGAGTAGAGCCACTGGTGTTATCCCCAGGGTGAATTTTCTGTTTCCCATCCACTCATCAAGATTTCTCTTGAAGAGGGTCAGCAAGGTGCTCTGCTTGACATGTACGTCTAGTATCTAGTATCAAGTCTGTTCCATAGCATGGGCAGTCTCTGGGTTATGAACCTGTCCCTCCATCATGTTCTGTTAATTGTGGTAATGAGGTTGAGGTCTTTGGAGCATGTGGTGAATAGGGATTGGGATTTCTTTAGATGTAGCATTTCTAACAGAGCTGGGTCAGACATGGCTTTCTAAGTCAAACAGAGATCGCCTCTAAGTAGGTGATATGAGACAGAGAATAGTTGGAGTTTTTTGAATCTGTCCATATAGGACAAGTGTTTAAGGCCTAGGATCCTCTTTGCAAGGTACTTTTGTGGCCTCTCCAGTTGTTGCAGGTGTCTAGTGATGTACATGCCAAATGGAGCATTGTACTCAATGATTGGCCTAATGAGGGAAGAGTAGAAGGAGACAATGACCTCTTTCTTCCTGGATGCAAAACCCTTAGTAATGAAATGTGGCACATAGGACTTTCTGGCCACAGTTGCAATGTGGTGATCAAAAGAGAGGTTGCTGTCAACCTGTGTTCCCAGATCTCTTATAATGCCTTCTGTGTTAAGTGGACTACCATCAATGTAGTAATTCATGGGAACTGGGTTTTACCCAAAGGGAATGACGACACATTTTTTGGCATTGAGCTTAAGGCCATGGTTCTGACACCAGTCGTTGGTCACAGTGAGGCCATTCTGTAGGATGTCAACATTACTTGGGGAGTTAATAATAGCTCCCAACTTGTAATCGTCTGTGAACTTTGTCAGCCAGAGTCCCTTCATGCTGGCCTGGACTTCAGAGAAGTAGATACCAAACAGGAGAGGACCAAGGACCAAACCCTGTGAGACTCCACTCATAACTAATCAGCAGTCTGACTTGGAGTCAGCTACATTCACACTGTGGGTTCTATCTGTGAGCCAGTATGCAACCCACCTAGTGATATAGGGGTTGATGCCAAGCTTAGTGAGTTTTTCTATGATTCCTGAGTGGGGAATGGTATCAAAAGCCTTGGCCAGATCAAGGTAGGCTGTATGAACCACCATGCTTTCAGCCACATCTCTGGTGACTACCTCAAAGAAGTCGACCAAGTTGAACAGGCATGATCTACCCTTCACAAAATCAAACTGTGTGAGATCCAGAATTTGGAGATTCCCTATATCCTTGTTTATTAGGTCCATGATGATGCGTTCCATAGCTTTGCATATCAGACTCGTCAGGCTAATGAGGCGATAGTTCCCAGGGTCTATAGTTACTCCTCCTCTGTGGAGAGGGATGACTGTAGCAGTGCACCATTTGGCAGGGACAAAGCCTGAGGTGAGGTTGTGACTGAACAGGGCACACAGGTGAGGTGCCAGTTCACTCTGTAGTTCATGCAGAACACAACCAGGGATACTGTCAGGTCCCACTGCAGCTGTATTCTTGACTTGGACAGTGCTGTTTTAACCTGTGCAGCAGTAATACCGGGTGCCTGGCAATCTACTGGTATTATGATTGGTCCTTTGAGGGGGCATTAAGTTGGAACTGAATGTGTCAGCCAGTATACTGGCAATATCTGTTGGCTTGGTATAGGAGGTACCATTGTGCAGTAGCTCAGAGCAAATCTGGGTACTGCCATGGAGATTCTTTACATAACTTTAGAAGGCCTTGTGGTTGTCTTTACTATCTGCTGCAATTCTGTTTTAATACTTAGCTTTAGAGGATTTGATGAGGGATCTCAACTTTTTGTTGAGGCAGATAAGGGAGTTTTTCCAGTCTTAGGACTTCACCTTAGTCTGCATCAATTTCCTCCTTCTGTTGTAAAGTTTGTTAATGGCAAGGGACCACCATATTGGCTTCATTTTTTTGGAGGAGAGTGTCTTGGTTCTACTGGGTATGGTGAGATCCATGCATTTGTGTACGTGTTTGTACAGTGCATTGTTGCATGACTCTGCAGTCACACAACTATTCTCCATTTGCATGGGTGCCGTGAAATTAGCCACCTCTGTTTTTAGGATCCCAAAGTTAGCTTTGGAGAAGTTTTTCATGGTGGTTACCTTTGCTGGGGGGGTGGGAGGGATGTGGATTTCCAAGGTGATTAGTTTGTGGTCAGACCTAACCAGGGAGGAGCTGACTATTGGTGTAGAGCAACGGTTGCCCATGTTAGTAATGACCAGATCAAGGATATTTCTACCTCTAGTGGGGGTAAGAATGAGCTGGTCCAGGGCATTGGAATTAATGGACTCCAGGAAACATTGGGCAAGTGTATTGGTACATGAGTAGTTTACCCAGTTAATGAACGGGTAGTTGAAGTCGCCTAGTAAGAGAGTGCTAGGTTGGACCCTAATATTCTCCAGGGTACTTAGGAATGTGGAGTGCGAGTCTTCGAACATGGTTACAGACCTACAGCCGGCTATGACCTGAATCGCTGTCTTACCCAATGTTAGCTGCACCTGAAGTATCCCTGATGCGTTATGTTGGGCTACCAGTCTGGAGGTGTGCGCATCCTTTACAAATATGGAATCATCACCGCCTTTGGAGCTTCAGTCTAAGTTCTGGGGCCGAAAGGTGTGGAATGAGTTTTAGACTGGAAGTACCGGGATGCTTTCTGCTGCCTTGAACCAGGTTCTCTGTTACAGCACAAATGTCTATGTTCTTCATTTTAAGGAGTGCCTCAATAGAGTGCATTTTGAGATTTAGACTTCTAGCGTTGAGCAACATGACCCTCAGATTGCATTTGTTTGTAGCTGTTATGGTGGTAATTTGGTCTTTGGAACACCGCCTAAAAAAGGCACGATAGGGGTGGCAAGAGCCTTGGCCAATATCCGAAAGCCCAGGGGTGACAGATGCAGGCCATCTCTGGCAAAGCATTGAGGTCTGTCAATCATGTCATCCCAGGCAGACAGATACCGGATCCCCTTAGAATGACACCAGAAACTTAGCCAATTGTTGAAATTAATAATTTTCTGCTGGTACTGTGGTATCATTCTGGGTGATGGTAGGATGCTGCTCAGGGCTAGCGTCATACTCGCCTGAGCTACATAATTCGAGAGCTCCTCCATGTCTCTTTTCATGTGTAGAACAGGTTATTACCAAAACAGGAAGGTAGACGATATAGCACATAAAAAAAAAGTTATGAAGGGAAGAGAGAGAAGCATGAAATGTTGGTGTGTAATTAGTGCTGTGTGGAAAATATGTAAATGCAGTACCTTAGGATGAGACAAACAGGAGGGGAAATTGCACTGAGCAAGGAAGCGATTAGAGTTGTGAGGCCATGTAGGGTGTGGCCTGGTTAGGTATAACTTTAAGGAAATTGGGGGTGGGTAGGATATGGGGGTAGGGTAGGGGAGCTGAGTGAGGTCAAGTATAGCGAGGGTGAATGGAGCAATCAGTGAACCACGCAGAGAAGGGGGAGAACTGAAATAACTAAGTATGTTGGAAGCACTATCAGAATGGATGATTGCAGCCGGAAGATGACCCGAGCCATCTTAGGATGAGAAAGACAATAAAGGATAACAACTCACTAGAAATGCAAGAAAGAACAGGGAAATTAGGAGAGGAAGATGAGAGATACTATGGAGGGTAAACAGAAATGTTTATAAGGGCAGAGCTGGGTTGGGGAGGTCGAGGGACCAATATGAGTAATATGGGCTGCTGGAATCCCCTGCCATGTGCAAGTGCCCCACCAAGAAGGTGTCAAGTATGCAATATAAAAATACTAAAAAAAACAGGCGAACGCAATGGACATGTACATTAGCTGGTAGTTCTGCTAGTATAACTTCACCTGCCAGAAAGACCCAACATGCTGCATCTGGAGCATTTCTCCCCGGGCATCCGCTGAAAATACAATAACAAAGCTCAGGTGTGGTTACAAACGACCAGTAGCTGTGGTTCTACAGTTAATACAAGAATGCTTTGAGGTACAATTGTTGGCAACCATTAATAAAACATTAGCAGCACAACAAAAAGCAATGGATAAGTAAAACAAAAATCTAGTAGCTCCAAACAATGTAATGTTTAAACAAGAACCAGTCGCTTTGGTTCTACACTAAATACAAGAATAGTATGCAGTACAAGTACCGGCAACCATTACTAAAGCAGCATTATTAGAATAAACAAACATGCAAGTCTAGTGAAACAACACACATTGGCTATGACTAGTTAAATAAAATCATAGTATCAGAGACCAATTTAAGCATGAGTGAATACAAGCAGAAAAAAGTACTATATTAGCAGCTGTAGGAATAACTGATGCCAGACAACATAGTAATTAAAGTCATCATACAACAAGCGTTTTACAGAGGTGCACATTCATTTAAGAGGTGAAACAATTCTACAAAGAAAATAACACATGTTCACAGCAAAAAGGCAACCTATTTGGTTGGGATCAGTATGGACAGGGATGCTCAGCAGCAGAGAAAAAAGTATTCAAAGATGGTGCCGGGGATAGAAGGGATGCTATAACACACCTAGGGGCTGTAAATTAGAAAAGGGGAGGGGTGAAATGCAGGTGAGAGGGGGCAAAGACTAGCACCAAGACATGAAGTATGATGAGACAGCCAAAAAGGATTCAGTGAACTATGCAGGGAAGGGAGAGAGCGGAAAAAGGTAAGTATGTTGGACGCACTATTAGAATGTATGACTGTGGCTGGAAGCTAACCCGAGGTGTCTTAGGATGAGAAAGACAAGGATAACAACTCGCTAGAAATGCAAGAGAGAACAGGGAAAAATAGGGGCTGACAAAGAGAGATGCTACAGAAGGTAGACAGAAATATATATAAGGGCAGAGCTAGACAGACAGCTGGTTCGGGAAGGTTGAGGGACCAATAATGCATGAAAGTAAGGGTTACAAATATGAGCAATATGGGCTGCTGGCATCCCCTGCCACGTACAGGTGTATCACCAAGAAGGTGTCAAGTATGCAATATAAAAATACTAAAAAAAAACAGGTGACCACAATGGACACATACTTTAGCTGGTAGTTCTGCTAGTATAGCTTCACATGTTTGAGAGACCCAACATGTAATAGTTTTATAATGTGACTCATGAACTCAAATAACAGGTTAATGCCGAGTGGAGGTTGTTGAAGGGGGTTAGCTGGCATTTCTGCTAGTATAGCTTCACACGCCAGAGAGACCAAACACTTGACAGTTTTATAATGTGGTTCATTAACTCAAACAACAGGTTGGAGACGAGGGGAGGTTGTTGAAGGGGGATAGCTGGTAATTCTGCTAGTATAGCTTCACACGCCAGAGAGACTCAACATGTGGCAGTTTTATAACATGGTTCATGAACTCAAATAACTGGTTGATGCTGAGGGGAGACTGTTGAAGGGGGTTAGATGATAGTTCTGCTAATATAGCTTCACAAGTCAAAGAGACCCAACACACAGCAGTTTTATAATGTGGCTCTTGAACTCAAATAACTGGTTGATACTGAGGGGAGGTTGTTGAAGGGGTTGGTCAGGATCAGTACAGACAGGGACACTCAGCAGCAGAGAAAAAAGATGACATTACACAAAACCTGTAATTTTGAGAGTACAAGTTGCAAAGGAAAAATGTAAGACTCGTGGTGATAAAAGAAAATGTAGAATGAGCAGACTTTAAGAAATTAATGGTGGACTGTATTCATCAAAGGAAAGAACTCTTGCTGCATGAGATAAAAATACAAAGAGGGCATACATTGAACATCTCAAGAAGACGACTGGTGAAAAAGCCCAAACTTACAGTGGTAAAATTACTAACCTGTCAGTTAAAAGAGAACATTTTATACAATTTATGAAAAAGAGGAAAAATACAGAAAAAATGGAAAACCAGGATTGTTTGTAGACAATAAATACTGCAGCTTAACAGTGAGACGCAATACATTTATACTTTGTTTTAAACATGCAAAGAGTTAAATCTGAAATTCAAATTGTTGTAACTTGATTTAGGATATTTTTCCCTTTGGGTACAAAGACTTATGAGCACTCAAAAGAAGCTACGGAAAAGAAAGAAGAATGAACAGGGAGTAGCAACTTTAAAAGAAGACATAAAGGAGATAGCAAAAAGTGCCTTCAGTAAGAAACCTCCAGTGAAACCAGTCTTTTCAGGAAAACAACTGCAAGATAAAACCATGAAAACCAAAGAGTTCTCCAGGAAAATGAGAGAAATGAGCAGAAGCTAAAACACATGACTGAGGAAGAGGAAGAAGAATGATAGTTCATAGAAAAGTACTTGTTTAAAACAGTTTGGTCCAGTAAGTACGTGGTAATAATTGGATCTTACTTGGTCATAAGTAAGTAAGCCGCAGTGGTACAGAGGTAGCAATTTTGCCTCACAGCAAGAGGTTCTCTTGTTTGATTCTTGGCTGGAGTGCCTTCTGTGTGGAGTCTGCATGTTCTCCCCGCAGTCAAGTGGCCTCCGAAAGATGTGTGAATGGGCGTGCCTTCACTGAAGGCTGGGTGTCGGGCTGGCAACTCGGCACCATAAAAATCTACTGCCAATCATTAGCGGACCGGAGTTCCGCTGTGGCGACCCCTAACCAGAAAAAACCGAAAAGACAAACAACTTGGTCATAAGTAAAAATGATTTGCATCGACTGTTAAAAATATTTAAAAATAATCACATGACATAAAGACTGTAAAATAACTATCACATAGAATAGAAAGATAAATACAAACTTCTAAAAGTAGAAATAGGATGCAAAAACAGGAGGTGTCAATGTAAATTAAGTCAATGCAAATTCTAGCCATTGGCAATGACAAGGGATACAAAAGATAGAAATCAGTAAATTTTTAATAAAAACAGAAAAACAGGCGGGTTAAGCTAATCAAATAAGAAAGCTGTAGGAATAAAGTAGAGAGGGAAAACAAACATGAATGGAAGCAGAAAAAGTTGGATGGGCCAAGTGGTGTAAGTAGAAAAAACAATTGGCCATGTCCATGCAAACTATTAATCAATTCATAAAGACATTGGATTAATATGACAAGGGACTGGAGAATGGTCATTAGGTTTCTGAAGCAGAATCATTAAGGGCTTGTCTGCAAAACTGCAAAAAAAAAAAAAAGCCTTAATGGTAACAGGCACTCAAGAAGGGTGAGGGGAGCAGTTAAATGAGAAACAAAAAATAAAGGGTTAAGTTAAAGGGAAAATATAATATGACTAGCAAAAGAGAAGGAAGGCTCTCAAGCCAGATTGTTGTCTCTTTCGGCTTAGGGGTCGGCCACAGCAGAACTCCGGTCCGCTAATGTTTGTTAGTGGATTTTTACGTGCCGAGTTACCAGCCCTGATGCACAACCTTCAATGAAGGCATGCCCATTCACGCATGCCTCCACACAGAAGAAGCTCTGGCTGAGAATCCAACGTGACAACATCTTGCTGTGAGGCGACAATGTTACCACAGCACCACTACCGCTCTCAAGCCAGGCTAAAAAAGCTGAAAAGGCAGGGAAGAAACAGATCTTCTTTGGAATAGCAGAATGTCAATAATAAAAAAAAAAAAAAACAAGAGTGAAAATTAAGATATTAGCATGACGTGGAACTAGAAGTTGGCCCCTAAATGCATAAAATGTGATAATTAAGAGTATGTTCACAAACAAAGTCTTAAAAATAGTAGATAATCAGAGGAGACCTGGGATGTGGTGAAAATATGATAAAACAGAAATAGGAGAGAAAGGAAAACAATGATGGTGCATCACCATTGTGACAAAGAGTAAGATTAAATCGAATAATGAAAATACATAAAATGAGAGGTATCAAATGAAAAGCAAGCATAAAACAAACTGTGGAAAGCATAGGCATGTTCAAACTACACAAGATTAATGAAGAGATGCTGGTAGGCATGTAGTTCTGAGAAGGACTGTAAAGGTATTTAAGATAGCAAGATGATAGTCTGTGCATCAAATAAACATCAACTCAATTCAGAAATGCGTGATTAATGCATTCCTGTACATAGTTTTGATAGCTTTATGTTATTAGAGAAAAAAAACACTCTTGCAGGTCCAGTCCCTTCAAACTCCTGGATTCAAACAAATGGGTGCAAGGATCTTTGTAATCCACAGGTTATGTTGTAAGACAAAATGTCAATGAACGAAAAAACCAAACTGAAATTTTATTAAGCTTAAAAACAAGCTTTTCGTCGGCGCTCTGCACCAACTTCCTCAGGAAACAAACAGCACTGAACATTAGTCTCACTATAAATACATCACTACTCAACTCAGATGCACCCCCTAGTGGCTCCCCTATAAAAAGGCACATAATAACACTTTAAAATTTTTTTTTTAATTTTTTTTTTTTTAAAAGACAGCCAAATTATTCAGCAATTTGATATCTACTATTCTTATCTGCCATCAATGCTGGTAAACCTATGGTGCTCTGATTATTAAATTGGAAGATCACCGTGGATACATATAAATACAAATGATCTAAAATATCAATAACCACAACAAAATAATATGTATAAATAGATATTACAACTAAAAAAGAAGTTCCACTAATATTAAGATAAACACTGATATGGACATAAATATGAAGTTAAAGGTGAGGGAGAAAAATAATAGTAAAACACAGAAATTATATATGTGCTCCCGGGTGGCATTTAGTGACTCCGTGTGGGGGGGGGGGGTTGGGGGTTTCACCTCGCTAGGCTTCTCAGTTTGAGGAAGCAACTGATTGAAAGCATACTGTTAAGTCCAGGTGGATTATAGGCTTCCAGCTTTAGTTGCCACATCAACTCCTTGCATTCTAGTCTTAAGGAATCAGGTCCCCCCATTGACTCTTGATTTAACTGGTCAATCACTAAAAATGAAAATTCATGACCTGGGTTGTCCAATATGTGTTTGGCCAAAGCGTTATCGACCTTCCCCTTCCTGATGGCATATAAGTGCTCATATACCTGTTCTTGTAGTTTCCTATCAGTCTTGCCGATATAGAATCCGGGGCAAACCGAACACCGAGCTAAACATACCATCCGGTTACTGGCACAACTGAATCTTCCTTGAGTAAGATACTTCTTTTCCTTAATGGAAAATGCTGAACTCGCTTTGATGTATCTGCAGTGCCTACACATGTTACATTTGAACATCCCAGCTCTGGGGGAGGCCCCTGTGACTTTGGACTCCAGGATGTTTTTGATGTTGAGGCCCCTCCTGAAGATGACCTTAGGGGGCGATAAAACTCCAAATGCTCCTGTTGACTCGGTGGTTAGTAAATGCCAATTTTTCTTTATGATGGCCACAATGTCCATTACGTCCAGGTTGAATGAAATTACAAAAGAACAATTGAATGTGTCAGACTCACTAACGAGGCGAAGTAAACAAAAAGAACCACCCTCCAGATTCCCCAAAATGGGGCGGAAGTGGCCATTGTCCCTCTTCTCCTACACTTCTAAACTCAATTCTGCAACAAAATCGGCGGGGTACCCTCTGTTGATAAACATGCCAAAGATGAACTTACACTCCTCATGAAATTTCTTGTCATCTGATATCATACGTGCTGCTCGAACAAAATGACCTTTCACAATAGACCTCTTTTGGTATAATGGATGTTCACTATCAAAATGTAAATAAGAATTCGAGAAAGTCGGCTTCCGATGTATACTGGCCATGAAGCGATTTAAGCTCATATCTTTCTCTAATTCAACGTCCAAGTAGGTAATCTTGTCGATGGCAAATTCTGATGTGAATTTCAAAAATTCTGTGGAGCCGTTAATAAACAACACCAAGTTGTTGACATCATCTAGAGTACCATGAAGGATGATAAAAATGTCATCCAAGAACCTAGTGTATAATGCTACCTTCTCTTGGATCAAAGGATAGGGCAAAACAAACATCCTCTCCCAGTGGCCATAACTAAATTGGCCACACTGGCTCCACAGGGCGATCTCATAGGGACCCCAATCAATTGGCGAAACCACCGGTTATTGAATGTGAAAAAGTTGCTGGTAAGAATAACCTCCAATAACTCGCTGACCATCGTGACCTCATCTGCTGGAGCATGATGGAAAACCATTTCCAACTGGATCCACTCAACCGCCTCCAAGTGTGGGATAGATGAATACAGGTCAACCACGTCAATGAACAAGAAAATGCAATCAGCGTTAAATGGGACAGAGCCCACTTTTTCCAGGAATGCCCAAGAATCTCTCGAAATGTATTGAACTCTGTCCACATACTTCTTGAGAATTTTGTCCACCACCTTAGCCGCTGCATACGTGATGCTTCCTCTGGCACTGAGCAGTTGTTGCATAGGTGGGTCATTAATGTTCTTGTGTATCTTGGAGTTCCCAAACAGCACTGGAATTTTAGGTGATACTACATAAGCAAAGTTGTATACATCCACATCCATGATACCATTAATGAACATCTCCTCAAAAAATGACCGGATGTGGCACAAGCTGATGTTCAGTTCATTCTTTGAAATCTCCTGATAAGTATCAGAAGATAGAATAGCCAACATCCTGTCGTTATAGTCGTTCATGTCCATAACCACCAATCCCCCTCCTTTATCGGGTTGCATAAGTCTGACTGATGCAAACCTAAGTGCCTCTAACAAGGCCCTCTCCTCCTTGGTGGTATTAAAATGAGCTTGACGCCTTGAATTGAGGAGGTGGCGGATGTCAAGATGACACAATTGTTCGAAAATTCTGACTGCTGGAAGTAAAGGCAGATTAAAAGTACTTGGTATGTGGTAAGGGTTCTTACATTTTTGGGAATCCCCCAACAACAGTGACAGGTTTAACTTTCTCACAAAAAATTTCAAGTCCAAAATAGTCCTCCCAACCCCAGCTCTACAGGAGGGTACAAAAGTTAATCCTTTAGCCAAAATGTCCACTAGAGGTTGAGAAAAGACAAACTGTGAAAAATTGTAAATCTTGAAATCTTTACCCGTGTTGTAAAGAATTTCCAAAGATTGCCTAGGGGATACTGGAGGGGTAGCTAAACCTAGATCTCTCAGTTCCTCCTGGTTTTGTATCTGCTCCTCGTCTTCCAACCCGACTGTGGCTGGGGAGATGAGGCTCGGACTTGAACATTTTCGTCATAGTTATTGAGGGTCGGCTCTTCCTGGCTCGCGCCCACTCCATTACTCATGACCCCTTCCATTGGGATTCTCTGGCTTGTTCACCTCAATGGGGATACATTCTCCGATTCACAGGGGTGCATGGGTTGACCATTAGTCTCTGAGCCAGGTAGCGACCCCATGGTGGTTCTACTATTCCCTAGAAAATTCCCTTGGGATTTAGGGGGTTTAGGGTAGGCTACCCCCTCTTTGTAGGCTTTTATATCCCTCTGGAGTTTCTTTACTTTAGTTAAAGTGGTCTTAGAAATGTGTTGGTCGATACTGGTAAAAACTCTTTCGTATTCGTAACGATATTTGAAAAAGTGAGTGTCTGATTTAATTTCTCCGTCTAGGTTAGAAAGTTCCATGGTTAACTGATTGATGGCTTCCTGATAGTGGGCACAAATTAAGTTGATCAGTTCATTCCCATGTCTATCAAAAAGTGCCAAGAGGTCAAGATGGAATTTCGACACATCCTCCAAACCTGTAGGGTATTGCCACGAGCAGAGCCCCTTCAGAACAATCTTCGCACGTCGGCATACCTCAAGTTGTAACTTCCTTAACCTCAGTAATTTTTGGTCAAAATTATTGAGCTTAGTTGGTAAATCAGACAGTTCTTCAGTTTGGTTGTCATTATTACCAGTATCTTCCCCTATATGGAAACTAAAGGGGCGATTCAACCAATTGTTCAAGTTTAGATCAACATAGCCCCTCCTCGGTGCCTCCGTTTCACTGGGAATGGCTAAAGAGGCTTCACTTTTCTCCCCCTGACTTGTATGGCCTCCCAGAATATCCTTAGACTTGCCACTACTTTCTATGTTGTGTAAAACCTTGTTACCAATAGTGACAACTCTAGGGCCAACTCTAGTTCCTTTAGCCGATAACAAAGTTGGAGATTCCGTTGGTAATCCACTGAAGGGGCACACTGTTGGACTCAAAGGGCCGCTTTGTGAAAGCCCATCAATTCGCTGTGAAAAGTGATCAACTTTCTCAGTTAGAAGATTGATGATGAAGTTTCAGAAAAGAAGAGGGATGAACATTAAAAACATAAACGTCTGGAACCCAGAAATTTATAATAAATTATACAGACATTTACAAAAGGATAGTAATATGTTAAAAAGAACGAAAGATGAGGGGAGAAAGGAAAAGTACAGTCAAATATAATAAAAATGAATGAGAAAACCAATAAAAACAGATAAAATATGAGAATGAAAATGTTATCCTGGAATGTGAATGGGTTAGTGAAGGAATGAAAAAGAAATAATATACTAGAGTATCTTTGGAAAAGTAAAATAGATATTGTACTGCTGCAGGAAACATACATCCATGGAAGGGAACATGAATAAATGATAAAAGAATGTGGTAGAATAGGCTATTTCACAGGAGTGGAAAGAGTAAGGAAAAAAACAGGCACTGATCTTGATTAAGATGGGGTTAGAGACCAGAACAGATTAAGAAAATGTTGATAGACATGGAAGATATGTACTAGGTTGTGAGGGTGGCCTAATGGTTATGGTGCTTGCTTTACAAACACAAGGTGCAGGGTTTGAGTCTCACAAGGGATAATTGGCTAGGCTTAAAATGGCTTGCAAGGGCAGTTAGCTTAGTACTAATCTATGAACCTATGATTAAGGGGACACTGGCAGGGAATATGAACAACACTGATATCAATATACTTGCCCCCGAATGCTCAGTTACAGGGAATAAAACAGATCATGAGTGATATTACAGTACTTGATAAAGGTGTTTCAATAATAGCAGAGGACTGAAATGTGGTAACCAGCAAGACAGACATGACAGGGGGCCCAAGAAAAAAAGAGAACTGCAGAGATAAGCTTGACATACAGGGAAATATATGCAGTTATTTGGACTTAAAGACATGATGGAGGTACAGTGGAATAAGACGAAATATACATTTTACTCAGGGAGACATGAAACATGGGCAAAACTGGACAGATGTTGCATACCTAAAGAACATGTTTATTTACTAGACAAGGTGGAAGCTTATCTACTTACATTATTGGATCGTGCTACTTTACAAATGGAGCTAAAAGAACAAAAAAAAAAAACATTTTGAAAAACACAAATTTTCCTAGTTATTTGACAAAACAATGGGGGAATATACATTGGTTGCAAAGTACACTGTTAGAAAATGTTGCAGCTTAAAATGTAGAGTTGGAAGACGTACATAAAGCATGGAACAACTGTAAAACAAAGATAAAATATGTGACCATAGCAAAGGCAAGAAAAGTATGGCAGCCAAGTTACAATAAATACTTGGAGGCCATTAAAAAATCACGGAACTGCAAACCAATAATCTAGAGATTGGTAGAGGAGATTATCAAGAGAAATTACAGGCAGCAAAGAAATGCATGCTTAAATATTTAAATATTATCAATGAGTCTAGAAGTAGAGCAGTGAAAACCCTCTTCTTTGATACTAACCCCATCACGACAAAACTATTGGTGCAAATGCCATGGAAGTAAAAGGTGGAGAGAATGAGAAAGATTAATGACAAAAGTACACTAAACTGTCAGTTATCCGGAACTCAAGCAACCAGGAAGAAAAATCAAAGAAATACAGTACAATTTTCATGTGTTGCACTTTCTGTCCAGCCCCCCCCCCCCTGCAAAAACATACCTTACATTTTTAGACTTTTAGAGTTTTAAAAAGGAAGATAGCAATAAATTCCCTCTCTCCCCAACCTTGGAACAAGTCAAACCAAACACATAGTATAGGGTACAGTAATAGTCAGGCCTATTTTTAATAGTAACTTTCAAGCAACCAGAAACTAAAGTTATCCGGCATCTACCAATCCCCATGGGTGCTGGTTAACTAAGAGTTTATTGTACAGGAGTTATGGAAACTGACCCAGACAGAATAATTAAAACAATGCAAAATTACTACATAGAATTATACACAAAGATAGGGGTAGTAGACACTAGAGGAAAGGACATGGAAGGGTACTTACAGAAATTAGAACTACTCGAAATAACTGATGAAGAATATACAACCCTAATGAAAAGGTTAACAGAGGGAGAAATTAAGGATTTTTAAGAGCCAAGATACAGGAGAGACTCCAACAAAATATGAAATTCAAGTTGAAATACCAATACAAAAAAAGATTATTAGTTACAGAAGGACTTGGAAGGTCCATGTCTTGGAATCCAGCAATAATGGTTATTAAGGAAGGACAAGATTCAATTGATTGGAAATAAGGCAGGCCTATATAAAGCATAATTAAAAAGTGTTTACAACAACACTGGGAAAAAGGATGGCTAAGTTGCTTCCAAGACTTCTACATTTAGATCAAAGTAGATTTTTGGATCATAGGTAGACTTTTGACAACATTATAGAATTATTAATGACACAAAAAGATATAGAAGTAAATAAAAATGTGTTAATTATAATAGGGCTAGTTTCAGAAAAATATTTAACAGGGTAAGATTTTTTAAGAGCTATGCAAGCTTTAGAGTTCCTACAGGAATGATTTGTGCTAATTACTAGAATCTACAATGTGACAGAGGGCAATCTGAATGGAAGATTAGAAAATCAAATAACATAAATATAACAAGGACAACAGGGCAGTAGTAGTGCCCTTTACACTCATTACTGTTTATGATTTATTTAGAGCCACTGAAAGGTGAAGAAAATCCACAATAGTAGGATATAAATGGGGAAATAAAATAGAGAATATAGCTCCTAGATGATGTTATAGTGTGCCTTGTTAACCCAGAAAAAGATTTGGAGACTATCTAAAAAATTTAAAAAAAAAAATTGGCAGAATACAAAATACATGTAGATATGACAAAGACAATAGTATACAGCAGTTCTCATTTCTTTGGGGGAATGATAAAATGAAATATTTAGCAGTCCATCTAAAACAGAGATGTAGAGAGAAAAAGATAATATGAAATAACAGACAGTGGAAACTGATGTTTATGGATTTGGATATTAAAATACAGACTAAAGACATGGTTTTGGTGACTATAGTGATTTATGCGAGTCAGGCATAGTGTTTCAAACCACCAAAAGAGACATTGATAAAAAAGCAACAATAACAACAATAATAATAATAATAACAAGGGAGTTTCAATGGGAAAATAAAAGGAAAGAGTTGGGTGGGAAAGCTGATCCAAAAGATAGGAAAGGGTGGGTTAGGATTACTAGACATGAAGGAATATTGCAAAGCAACCCAGCTAAAGTTAATATTTGTGACCCAAAATGCAACTTGTGAATCTAAATGGAAAACATGCTGACAGAGCAGGAATGGAGATTTGAGAAGGAAAATCTAGGGACTTCTTAAAAGACACGGGTGACATGTATCTGCAGCAAAATTCAGGTTGGCGTATTAACCAATTATAAAATCAAAACAATATTAAAGATTGGAAGAATAACATACTGCAAAATAAGGCATAAGTGAGACAAAAAAAAACAGAATGTGACCACTGCATGACAGAGGGTAGAGAAACAGACAATTTTGACTTACCTCTACCTGCTAAAGGTCTTAAACACCATTCCACATTCTGACATTTTTTTAAAATCTGATCAGACTAAAAGTAGTCTTTTTTTTGTTCGTTTATGTTATTGTATTTAATATTTAAGTTAGTGGTATGAATTTTATTTATTTATTTATTTATATTTGTTGACCGGGAGTGTCCGACTGGACGTAGCTCCATTTTCAGCAGAGACCCAGGGAGAAAAGCTCCACAGTTAAAATAAACAGACAGTAGTTACATTGGATTACATAGCGATTAACAATTTAACACGGCAATTACTTACAACATATTTACAGATGAAGAACATAGTACATCAGTAGACAACTAGAATCTTCATCTGTGAAGTACACAACAGACATTAACAAATGTTACAATAAGAAGTTCCTGCTGTATAAAAAGTACTAGGTTTATGAGCATCTGAGCTTGCTATAATCAAGGTAGTTAGTGGAGTGGAAAGAAAAGTAGTGGTTGGATGGGGTGGGTGATATTAGACTGGGAGTTGCAAGGGCATAGCCAGCATGTTTTTAGATGTGCATTTAGTAAAGTTTTGAAGTGGGTGCATGATGGTATGGAGATAATTGTGGGTGGGAGGGGGTTCTATAATTTGGCTATGGTGCAAGAGAATAGTGCTTCACCAGCAGAGTTATTGGCTTTAGTGATCTGCAAGTGATTTTTGTTGCTGGATCTTAGTGGTCTGGTGGTGTGATAGGGTTGGAGTATATTCTGGAGGGATGGGACATTTAGCGGATGGTTTACTACTGTGTGGACAAGTGAGACTTGATACCACTAAAGGAGGTGAGGAAGTTCAAGCCAGCCCAGTTCAGCAAGTGAGAGATAGTGGTGACTACGGCAGGATGCCCCTGTGGCGAATTTGGCGATTTTGTTGTAGCAGGACTCTAGCTTGTTTAGATTGCATTGCCTTAGGTTGGTATATACTGGAGAGGCATAAAGTAGGGTGGAGATAAGGTGGGAATTTGCTATTGAAATCTTTGCTGCTTTGGTGAGAAGTTGCTTATTCCTGTATAACGCTCCTAGTTTTTGTGGACTTTTTTTATGCTCATGGATATGTGAATGTCAAATTTTAGTTTATTGTCTATTTCCACTCCTAACAATTTGGTGTGTTCAGTTGGGTATATAGTGGTGTTGTCTTCTGCTGTGATGTTAAAGTGAGGGTTGTTTTGAGTATGTTTGGTGGGTTGGAAGATGAGTAGTTTAGTTTGGTTTGAGTTGAGTATTAATTGGGCATCAAATAACTAAGTTTCAACAGAGGAAAAGGTTTCCTGTGTGACTTTTTGCAGTTTGGGTAGGGACTGGACTGAGCAGATGATGGTTAAGTCATCTGCGTATTGTATGAGTGTACCATGTTTGGTGGCAGAGGCTAGATTATTGGTGAAAACAGAGAAGAGTAGGGGTCCAAGGATGGATCCTTGAGGAACCCCTATGGAGACAGGTAGTTTGGGAGATATGTCATTCTGCCATACAATGTATCACTGCTCCCATCACTACAATTTTTCCCCTAGACTCTCTTCAGCTTGTGACTTCCTCTTTCTTATGTTTTACCTCCTATTACCTCTACTTACTTTGCTTATGTTTTACCTCCTATTACCTCTACTTACTTTGCACTACCTAATGCCTTGCACAGGTATTATTTATTTATTTATTTATTTTTATGATAGGTCAAGTCCAAGTCCAGATGCTATAAAAATTCAATTTTGTATTTAAATATTGCTGATGTTGCTGTGTGTTTTTGATTTGCTAATTGCTGCTCTGTTGTTTTGTTTATGCTAATTAGTTGCTAACTCCTGCTTAGTAGTTTAGTTATCCTTTTGTATATTTTTTTCTTAGTGTGTTACCTTAGACTGTTACAGTGGAGCTTTTTTCTCCTCGGGCCTCTACTGAAAATGGACATGTATCCAGTTAGACTAGCCCGGTTAACAAATGTAAAATAAAAATAAATAAATAAAAGGATTGTTGGCGGTCAGACAGGTAACTCTGAAACCAGTTGGTGACTGACTGTGAGAAGGATAGGTTATTGAGGACAGAGATAAGTTGTTTGTGTGGGACCATGTCAAATGCTTTGGATAGGTCTAGGAAAGTAGCAGAGGAGATATAGCCAATGTTTTTATGCTTAAGGATAGTGTTAGTAAAGGAGAGTAAGGCAGTAGTGGTGCTATGATTTGGTCGGAAACCATGCTGAGTATTGGAAAGGAGGTTGTTAGTAAGGAGGCAGTCTGAGACCTGAGAGTGTATGCACCTCTCTAGTATTTTGGAGAGTGGAGAGAAAACAGCTATGGGGCGGTAATTGGTTAGTTCTGTGGAGGGTCCGCCTTTGTGGAGGGGAATTATATGTGATACTTTCCACAGTGTGGGAACGTAACTTTCTGAGAGAGATCGGTTAATCAAGATGGATACTGGGTAGGCCAGAGCATCAGCTGCGATTTGTAGGTATTCACTTGGGAGGTTGTCTGCTGCTAATTTGGTGGGCTTAAGTTTAGTTAAGAGTTTTGTTATGTTGGAGGAAGGTACAGGAGAAAAACAGAAGGCAATGGGGAGATTACTAGTTGAAGGTGTGGGTTGGAGGGGAGGGGGGGTTGTGTTGTTTAGCTAGTGATAGTATGGTTTGTGTGAAGTGTGTGTTGAATGAGGTAGCAATATTTTCTGAGGAGTGAGAGATGTTAGGAGGAGGGGTACTGACTTTACCTGGGTGGAGGATTGAGTTTATGGAGGACCAGAATTCTTAGGGGCTGTGTTGGGAGGAGTCTAGGGTAAACTGGTAGTACTGGAATTTGTCCTGTATTATTAGCTTTTTGACTCTATTGCGTATTTCTAGGAATTTCTGTATTAGTTGAGGAGGTTTTGGTTTTGCACCAGTGCTCCCAGGCTTTATCCCTGTTTTTCATTTCTGACTTAGTGGTTTTCTGTAGCCATGGGGAGGGTTGTGCTTTGATTCTGGAAAGTCTTATGGGGGCATGGTAATTAAGGATGCTCAACTGCGTCATCAAGACTGAGGTACTTTAGAGGATGCCAGTTACATTCTTTGAGGGATGAGATGAATGTGAGTGGGTTAAAGTTTAGTTTGTTATGTATTTGACAGTAGATGACAGGTTTAGCTTGCTGTAGGTATTTTTTGAGTAGGAATGTTGGGGAGTGATCACTGAAGCTATCTGATAAGCAGCCTGTTACATATGACTGGGGGCTCTTACTGACTAGTATCCAATCCAGGGTAGTGTGCTTGCTGGAGTTTTTATTTATCCTGGTTGGTGACTGGACTAGTTGGGTGAAGCCATGAAGGTTTACATGATGGGTTGGATGGTTGCCAGAACAGGATTGCCAGTCAATACTGAAATCACCTAAAATGATAGTTTCTTGGGGGAGATGGTGGGTAGACCCAGCTGAGGAGGTTTTCTGGTGGAGGGATGTTTTGACCAGGTGGGAAGTAGCATCCAATTATGTTGATGGTTTATTTTGAGGTTGGTATATATTATTTCTTCATTGCCTACTTGTGGAGATGATGATTTTAAGATCTGGATGTTTAGATGCTGTTTAAATGTTATAGCTACACCGCCTCCTTTCTTGTTTAGCCGGTCTACTCTTAGTATGCCATAACCTGTAGGGAGTGTATTTGCTCACTGGTAATGTGAGGTTTTAGCCAGGTTTCTGTCAGGATGACTATATCTGGGGAGTACAAGTCTATGGTGGCATGGAGTTCATGGATTTTGTTGGATATACTTCTAACATTTAGGCTTAGTAGAAGGAAGTCAGTTGGCTTTCTACTGGCTGTAACATGGGAGAAGTTGTGGTTTCTAGTGAGATTATGAGAATTGGGGTTGGAGATGGTAGGGCTAGGGTTGGGGTGGATATCTCCACTTAAGGCTAGTTTTGATATGCATGAGGGTATTAGTTTTCTCAGTTTTTGAATGTGTTTGTTTATAAGGGAAACTTTATGATTGTGCTATGTGGGTAATAGGTATGGTGGGAGGGTTACTATGTTAAGTTGTAGGGATGCTTTATGTTTGAGTAATATAGTTGGTAGAATATGTGGGAGGTGCATAGGGATGGTTCTTGAGTTGGTGGGAGGGGAGCTGAGTGAGGGTGAGACATGAGTGGTGGTGTTAGTAGTAGTACAGTGGTAGTGGTTGAGTGGGGGAATGACAGAGCTTTGGTAGGATGTAAGATATGGAAGGAGAGTGCACGCAGTGAGCATAGGTAAAGTACGCTTGTACATGTTAGTTGAGGAGGTGTGATAGTAGTGGGAAGATGGAGGATGTAGTGTTGGGCTAGCGCTGTGGTTGGCTATTGGAAAGATGGGAGGGGTTTGTGAGTGTAATAAAGGTGGGACCACTGGAGGCGGGAGGGAATAGGGGCCATGGTGGGGAGCGAAGCGGGTAGAGACCCTGTTAGTTGCTCTTATGAGTGAGCTGGAAACAATCAGGTAACAGAGTTAACTGATAAATGAACATATGATAGTGACAAGGGTGGTTGTAGTTTTAAAAATGGTGCCTGCCACAGCTAATATTTATTAACTTTGGGATTGTCTTAAGGTAATAAACAGGGAAGGGGGAGGAGAGAACAAGGGTGTGAGCAGGGAGTTCTTTGTACTGCTGCTAATGAGCCAAAGCAAAGACAAGTTTGTGTTTAAGAAACAATCACAATTGACCAAGGACTGCTCTGAAACTGTAAGTCATTTCTTAACCATTTCTCAGGTGGAAAAAAAGGATAACCTTGCATCAGTAGGCTACTGTGGTCTCAGTTTAAATTAACAAACACACAGTATTGATCAGTTATGGATACTATTTGCTAACAGAAGGGAATAAGAGAGAAAGTGGAAGATGAGTGGGTGTGTGTGGCTGGGGGGGGGGGCTGCTTACAAGCCAAAGCAGAGTGCTCTCCAGGGGAAAATGAGTATTGTCTCAAACACGCAGACACATACTCAAAGTCAACTTTAGCTGTTTGCAGACATTACAGACCCGGGCTGCATTTTCTTATAAGAATGATAAAGGTGGTACTGCAGTTGAATACTTAAGAGTGGTGTTAGGTCTAGAAAAGAAGAGTGCAGAGAGGAGTAAGCACTTTGAGATGGTAAAGATATATTACAAAGATTACAAAAAACAAACTGAGCAAATAGCTACTGTATGCAGGAAAATATATTTCTTGAACCAACTATTAGTATACGCAGACACTGAGCCAATTGGAAAAACATCTGTTAGAAGAAACCTCAAGACAGTTATGCAGTCACAGATAAAAACATAGCGAGCAGCACTCTGTCGAGGTTGTCTAATGTGATTCTATCCACCAGTAACAGCACAATTATATAGAAATAATTAGACACCGGTATGAGCTGTCTACACACAACACAATTACATGAATAACATTAGTGAACAAGGTGCAGCTATGCAAACAGACCATACTATTATACTAAAAACAACTTGGTGCAGACAAAATGCTAGCATGGCATAGTAACTTCTAATACTAAAGCATAAATCATATTAGATGTCTAACACAATTCAACGTAAACATATACATTTGTAAAATGTCTAACACAATTCAACATAAATAGGCGTCTACAACTGCAAAACACTTACTGGAGAGACACTGAGCTCCTCATGGGGCCTGTAGAAGAGTGGATTGTAGTTTTAAAAATGGTGCCTGCCACAGGTGATATTTATTAACTTTGGGATTGTCTTAAGGTAATAAACAGGGAAAGAGGGAGGGGAGAACAAGGGTGTGAGCAGGCAGTTCTCTGTACTGCTGCTAATGACCCAAAGCAAAGACAAGTTTGTGTTTAAGAAACAATCACAATTTACCAAGGACTGCTCTGAAACTGTAAGTCATTTCTTAACCATTTCTCAGGTGGAAAAAAAGGATATCGTTGCATCAGTAGGCTACTGTGGTCTCAGTTTACATTAACAAACACACATTATTGATCAGTTATGGATACTATTTGCTAACAGAAGGGAATAAGAGAGACAGTGGAAGTGTGTATGTGTGTGTGTGTGTGTGTGTGTGTGTGTGTGTGTGTGTGTGTGTGTGTGTGTGTGTGTGCGTGTGCGTGTGCGTGTGTGTGTGTGTGTGTGTGTGTGTGTGTGTGTGCATGGCTGGGGGGGGGGGCTGCTTACAAGCCAAAGCAGAGTGCTCTCCAGGGGAAAAAGAATATTGTCTCAAACAGGCAGACACATACTCAAAGTCAACTTTAGCTGTTTGCAGACAGTTCAGACCCGGACTGCGTTTTCTTATAAGAATGATAAAGGTGGTACCACAGTAGAATACTTACGAGTGGTGTTAGGTTCAAAGTCAACTTTAGCTGTTTGCAGACAGTTCAGACCCGGACTGCGCTTTTCTTATAAGAATGATAAAGGTGGTACCACAGTTGAATACTTAAGAGTGGTGTTAGGTTGGAGAGACACTGATACTTAAGAGTGGTGTTAAGTTGGAGAGACACTGAGCTCCTAATGGGGTCTGAAGCAGAGTGGATTGTAGTTTTTGTCATGAAACAACATGGATGTCAAGGATATACTTATAGTATAATTTATGGCAAAATTATAAGAAGAAAGCAAGAATGAATGTTAATACTGATGAACAATTAAATGAAAGTTTACAAGGAAAACAACTATACACAGACACTAATATATACCATGTGGATTACATTCATGGGAATTGTTTTAAAAAATAATTGAATAAAGTTTTACGTTTTTGCATCCCCCGCCCTCAAATATCCCGTCTCATACACTGCTACATTCAGAGACAGTTTCTATTTTCATATAAAAGCTTGTATTGAGACATCACTTCTCATCAGACACAAATAAGATGTTATATTCAGGAATAAATCCCTATGGTAAAACTGTAAGAGGATGAAATTTATTCTCTGTATAACAACAAACTTAATACTCCAACCTCTAAAACTGAACTCAAAAAGATAAACAAAGACTATTGAAGCAGAATAAAATCCTCCAAAGATAAGTATGAATTGAAAACTCACACATGTAAAACAGAACCAGAGAGCCTAACTGACCTAATACATAAACACAACATATACTAACATGCATAAAACATAGCCAATATATTAGCTGATAAAATTAGCTGTAACATTACACCCTTATTTCCACAAAACTTTCCTCCATGGATTCTCTTTAGGACATTGAAAGGCCATAACATTGAAATTCAAAACATTGAGACCAAAATCTTGAAATTTCACAACACTGAAAACTCAAAACATTGTATCCCATAACATTGAAAAAACATAGGAAACCAACATTTAATATATGCCAGCACAACTACATACAGAAACAAATAAAAAAACAAGCCGTATCACACTTCTCCAAATATATATACCCCTGCACCCCCCCACACCCCCTGCTACTTAAATATATGAACTCCAAGATCGCACTAAACAGAATAAAATTGCAAACATACCATTCCACACTTCATGACTGCTTGTTTAAATTGTAAAAAAAACTATCCTCACTACTTCACTGTTAAAACATTACACATTACTATAAATCTCTGTGATAGTTACCGGAGTTTCATAGGTAACCTCAGTCGTGTTCCCTTCTTACTTGCTATACTACAACATAACACATCTTAGTGCAGTGTAGTGCAATCTCGGAGTTGATATATTTAAGTAGCAGGGGGTATGGGAGTGCAGCCCCCCCCCCAGCTTATATTTGAAGAAGTGTAATATGGTTTCTTTTTAATTTGTTTTTGTATGTAGTTGTACTAGAATATAGTACCTGTTGCTTTCCTATGTTTTTTCAATGTTATGGGATTCAAAGTTTTGAGTTTTCAGTGTTTTGAATTTTCAAGATTTTGGTCTCAAGGTTTTGGGCTTTCAATTTTCTAAAGTGAATCCTCCCCCACATATCACTATGCCTCCTTACATCACTTTCGAGCAAGTCCTGAGGGCACTCTCCAAGGTCAAAAACACTAGCTCCATGGGTCCAGGCAATGAACTAGGCTGCTTTCTTTAAAGCACCAAGTACAGCCTTACAGAATCACCATAAAACCTATTTAATCTCAGCCTCTGAGTGGATCAGTGCATGAGGTATGGAGAGCTCCTGCACTTATCCCACTCCACAAGGAAGGACCCACCACTGTCCTCCTTTCATGTTCCAATCCCTAAAGACTAACAATACTCCTTCCTGGAAACTATAGACTTATAAGACTGACAAGGTTTATCGGTAAGGCAATGGAGCAGATCACTATGGAACTTGTTAAAAAGGGCATTAGCAGTCTACAGTTCCTTGAACCAGACCAGTTTGGGTATATTAATGGCAGAACCTGGCAAACAAACTTAGTCCTCTACTTTGAATGAGCCGGTGATGCACTGAATGAAGGTAAGTCAACATAGGCTACCTACCTCGACCCACTAAAGGCCTTTAACACCATTCCACATTCTGACATTATTTAAAATCTGATCAGACAAAAGTAAACACCCAAATAACCCCTGAATTGCAAACTGGCCTACTGACAGAACCCAATCTATCAGTACAGGGGGACATGTTGTGTCCTACAAGGATCGGTCCTTGGGCTACTCATCTTCTGTATTTACTTCTCTGATATCAAGGCCAATGTAAATGGCTTGTGATCAAGTTTGTGAATCAATGCACACTCAGAGCTGTCAAATTCTCCAGTCGATTCCCATATTCTCATGGAGGGTCTAACACAAATAAAGATACCAGCACCATGGTCTTGAACTAAAAGCCAAGAAAAGTTGGATTGTGTTTTTTTTAGAAAAAATGAGCACTTGTACACCTACCACACAGATGACATCCTTTTAAAAACTGACACAGTTACAGGGACCTGAGAACATTCACTGAGTGATACTTTGACCACCATGTATCCAATGTCATTAGAAATGCATGTTAATTAGCCAGATCAATGACCAGGAGGTTACTTCAATAATCAAAGAATGGCATCATCTCTGTCTACGCCTCCTTTATCAGACCTGTAAAACAATATAATGGCCCTTTCAATATGCATTTGTCTAAATATATGGCTCAACTCAAAAGACCGCAGTGTTTCTTCACTAAGACAGTCAAGCACGTCTCACTTGTTCTACCCTGACTGATTTGAAGCACTTTCTCTCTTCTCTGTTTCCTACAAACTTTTTTTTTTCTGGAGGTGGTGGGGGTAATCCCTCACGTGCATTGCCTCAAAGGATCCAGTTGTATGTAACCTCCCACAAATCCACAAAATAAACACCCTACAAAAAAAATGTATTTGCTTTTACTGTATTTGTGTTTCTTCCTACTTTATTTTGCTTTTGCGTCATCTTAAAAAGTACTCAATTGTATTTATTACTGCTTGGTGTATCTCATTCTAAGCCTTTTAGTTTAAGCACTTGGGCTTCAGACCAGTTGTTTTACATTAAGGTTTGTGGTCTGCACTGTGGTGGCAGAACAGGTAGCTTACATCCCTCTAAGTTGGGAACTGCTGATTGAGGGCTCAGTGTCTGTTATTCTAAAAGTGTATTAATTTTGGTTTAAGCACTTGGGCTTCAGGCTAGTTATTTTACATTAGAAGGGTTCGTGGTCTGCACTCTCGTGGGAGGAGATGCTGGACTCTGCCCTTCTGAGCTGGGAATTTCTGGTTAAAGGCTTATAGTGCCTGCATATTTGAACTGCTTCTTACTGAAATTGGTACACCTTGTTTGCTGTAGCATAGACTAGATCCAGGCCTGCTGAATCTAGCTTTGTTTGTATAACTTGAGCACTAATCCAGGCATTCTTTAAAGTATTCAATTGTATTTATTACTGCTTGGTAGGAACTTGATTAAAGTGTAGCTATCATTCTAAGTCTTTTGGATTAAGCACTTGGGCTTCAGGCCAGTTGTTTTACATTAGGAAGGTTTGTGGCCTGCACTGTGGTGGCAGGACAGGTAGCTTACATCCTTCTAAGTTGGGAACTGCTGATTGAGGGCTCAGTGTCTGTTATTCTAAAAGTATATTAGTTCTGGTTTAAGCACTTGGGCTTCAGGCCGGTTATTTTACATTAAGAAGGTTTGTGGTCTGCACTCTTGTGGGAGGAGAGGCTGGACTCTGCCCTTCTGAGCTGGGAATTTCTGCTTAAAGGCTTATAGTGCCTGCATATTTGAACTGTTTCTTACTGAAATTGGTACACCTTGTTTGCTGTAGCATAGACTAGATCCAGGCCTGCTGAATCTAGCTTGCTTTGTATGCTTGTTGTTTGTTTGCTTGTTATTTCCCTGAAACATAATTCCACCTAAAATGTGGCTTTTCAGCACTTCTGCGGATCCCTAGTGATATCTGCATTGCTTACTGTACTTATTTCCTTGTTTCACTTGAAAGAAAGTTACTGTTTGTCGTTTTTGCATTTAAGTTACCTGTAACACATTGCATTTAAGTTACCTGGCACTAGCCCACTAAAGCAATTATATAAGTCAGCACTAAAAAATTAAAAGCACTACACCCTCACAAACTCCCCTTGAGTACTATGTTCTCCATTAGCCCTTTTTTCCAATTATAAAGGACTTCCCAATACTATTCTAGCATGTCCAAAGGGCAGTTGTCAATCTCCTCTCCGGTCCAGCTGGTGAATCTGGGAATCTTGAGGCAATGTTACAACTGCCTCATGTACACAGACAACCCCCTCCTCCTCCCAACAAATTCCAACACATGTGAGAGATGCAACCATATAGCCATACTGGAGGCTAATTTCTCTCAACTCAGTACTGGTGTAACCAGTCAGGAGGAGGAGAAGGAAACCACACTCACTACAATTCCTGTCTCACATAGACCTACCACGACAGCAAACCAAACACAGAAACACACAAAAACATACTCAAAGGCCCTAAATAAAAATCTGCCTAAGCAGCAGAGACCTCCAAAGCAGACACCCAAGCAACCGCTACCCCAAAACAAAACATGTACAACACATAGCTCACAAAGCCAGTGTGCCAAACAGTCACAGCCCTTAAGGCTAAACACCACAGCTGATACACTTGTAATAGGTGACTCTATCGTCAGGCACACTGACGTCCCGCTCACCAAGCTGAACAAGGAGAAGGTCATGGTGAGCTGCCTGTCGGGCGCTAGGATCCACCACATAACACAAGCACTCAGGTCACTCCAAGGCAAGTGCAAATATGACTCAGTCATTGTCCATGCTGGTGTGAATGACCTGAGACGTACCTCCCTGGACTACATGAAAAGAGACATAGAGGAGCTCTCTGAGCATGTAGCCCAGGCCGGTATGACCCTGATCTTGAGTAGCATCTTACCCTTACCAAGAATGATGCCACAATATGAAGACAAGATGATCAATTTCAACAATTGGCTTAAGTATTGGTGTCATTCAAAGGGGATCCAAAGCCTGTCAGCCTGGAATGACATGCTTGACAAGCCAGGATGCTTCGCTAGGGACGGCTTGCACCTGTCACCTCTGGGCTTTCGGATATTGGCAAAGGCTCTTGCTACCCCCATAGTGCCTTTTTTAGGCAAGGCTCAAAAGACAAACCCACCTCCATAGGTATCACAAGGGATAAGAAACTAAGAGTAATGCTACTCAATGCCAGAAGTCTAAACCTCAAGATGCATGCACTCAAAACTCTCCTTAGCATGGAGAACATTGATATCTGTGCAGTAACAGAAACCTGGCTCAAGGCTCCCGAGAGCACCCCAGCACTACCAGGTTATACCTCATACCATGCTTTTTGGCCCCAAAACTTGGACCGAACCACAAAAGGAGGGGGAGTATCAATATTCGTCAAAGATACCCACACCTCCAGGTTGGTGGCACAGCACGAAGCATCAGAGACTATCCATGTGCAACTAACAGTGGGTAAAACTGCCTTCCAGTTTATAGACTGCTACAGACCACCCTCCCAAACCCAGGAACCCCACTCAGCCTTCCTGAGAACACAGGAAAATATGCAGGTCTCTCCAAACACCATTATATTGGGTGACTTCAACTACCCAAACATAGACTGGGAGCATTACTCTAGCTCCAACACCCTAGCCCAAAGGTTCCTAGAATTAATTAACTCAAATGCTATGGAACAACTTGTTACCACTCCCACAACAGGGGAAAACATACTGGACCTGATCATCACCAACATGGGGACTCTATGCTCCAGACCAGAAGTGTATCCCTCATTGGTAAGATCAGACCATAAACTAATCTCACTGGATATTCACATCCCGACACCAACCCCTGCCCTGAAAACCACAGTGAAAAACTTCTCCAATGCAAATTTCACACTCCTCAAAACCGAGGTGGAATCCTTCAAAGCCCCTGGGCCTGTGGAAAATACGGCCCAGACTGCAGAATCCTTTATAAACGCATTCTATGAACACCTTCAGGAATGCATGGATCATGCAATCCCAAATAAAACCAAGTCCCAATCCTCCAAAGGCAGACGTCCTGTCTGGTGGACCCCATCCATAAACAAACTATACAATAGAAGGAGGAAGCTACTACATGATAGAGCAAAATCCCAAAAAAGGAAGGCATCTCTGATCAGTATTAGCAAAAAACTAAGGGCACTCATAAAATCGTCTAAGGCCAGCTTCGAGAGAAAAATTGCACAGGGCACTAAGGATAATCACAAGGCTTTCTTTAGTTATGTTAGGAACCTGGGTGGGAATTCTCAGGTATGCTCATAAGTAGTCCAAAATGACAAAAAATACACCAAACCCACAGACATTGCCAACATCCTAGCTGACAGGTTCAGCGCAAACTTCTCCTCCCCCTCCCCACCAAAAGGGCAAATATCTATCCCAGCAGAGTGCTGCCCCCCCTGACATCTCAGATACTCAGGTAAGAGCTGCCCTCTCCAAAGCAAAAAAACACAGCATCAATGGGACCAGACGGTGTCCCAGGCTGCGTCCTACATGAACTCCAAGAAGAGCTAAACCCAAACATAAAACTACTGTTCAATCTCAGCCTTACTACAGGATATGTACCCAAAAAGTGGCGTACAGCAACAGTGGTCCCTCTCCACAAAGGTGGTGCCTCAACGGATCCTGGAAACTATCGCCCCATAAGCCTGACTAGCTTGGTCTGCAAAGCTATGGAATGGATCATCATGGACCTCATAAATAAAGATATTGGGGACCTAAAGACACTGGATCCTACCCAGTTTGGCTTTGTTAACGGCAGATCCTGCTTCTTAAACCTGGTTGATTTCTTTGAAACAGTCACTAAGGCCACTGACGAGGGGAAGGTGGTCCACACAGCCTACCTGGACCTCGCAAAAGCCTTTGATACAATACCCCACTCGGGCATTATACATAAGCTCACCAGCTTAAATATAAACCCCTATGTCACTAGATGGGTTGCAAACTGGCTCAAGGACAGAACCCACATGGTTAGAATTGCTGGAGCCATGTCAGACTCCAAACCAGTTACAAGTGGCGTCCCACAAGGCTCAGTCCTGGGACTGCTCTTGTTCGGTATATATTTCTCGGAGGTACAGGCCAACAGGGAAGGACTGTGGCTGACCAAGTTTGCAGATGACTGCAAACTGGGCGCCATAATCGACACTCCAGCCGACACAAGCATCCTCCAAAAGGGCCTCATAGAAACAGACAACTGGTGCCAGAGCCATGACCTCAAGCTAAACGCCAAAAAGTGTATAGTCACCCCCTTTGGCAAAAACAAAGTGCCCACAAATTGCCACATAGGTGGTAATCCATTAAGTACAGAATAAGTAATTACAGACCTGGGGACCCAAGTTGATAGCAATCTCTCATTTGACAACCACGTGGCCAAAGTGGTTAGAAAAACATTTTATATAGCCCACCTAATCATGAAGGGATTCGCATCTAGATCAGGGGAGGTCATCGTGCCTCTTTACTCATCCCTCATCAGGCCCATAATTGAGTACAATGCCCCTTTTGGGATGTACCT
The DNA here is from genome assembly GCF_019279795.1 of Protopterus annectens. Taxonomy (NCBI): domain Eukaryota; kingdom Metazoa; phylum Chordata; order Ceratodontiformes; family Protopteridae; genus Protopterus; species Protopterus annectens. The sequence goes on from NC_056737.1 coordinate 517,126,314, forward strand.
TACCAGACACATGCAGCAACTGGAAAGACCCCAAAAGTACCTCACCAAGAGGATCAAAGGGCTCAAACAGATGCCATATGCTGCCTGGTTAAAGAAACGCCAGCTCTACTCAATGGCATACCGCCTGCTTAGAGGCAATCTGTGCCTGACGTATAAAGCCATGTCCAACCCGGAATTAATGGACATGCTGCACCTCAGAAAATCCAAATCCCATCGAGCTACGTGCTCGAGAGACTTGAACCTCAGCACTGAAATAAATAGGACATGCTGGAGGGACAGATTCATAACTCAGAGGCTCCCTTCACTCTGAAATAAAATCCCAGTCCAGGTTAGGCAGAGTCCCTCATTGACTCTCTTCAAGAGGAATCTTGATGAGTGGATGGGAGATCGTAGGTTTACCCCGGGTATCACTTCTGTGTCACTGTTAGACAGAGGCACAGTATACTAACCTCGAAAAAGGGCATAGCAAAATTATTTTAGAATGGGTGGCGAAAGCCAAACACACTCTGGCTAGGCTTATAAATGCCCTAGGACAGATAGCCTAGTATGAACCTATGAACCTAAGCAGACATTCAAAGGAACTAAACTTCCCCTATGATATAAACAGGACCTGTGATGAGATGCATATCTCTCTTTCTCTCAAATAATTTTTCTTATGGAACAGACTTCCATTAGATGTAAAACAAAGCATCTTCCTGACCATCTTGAAGTGTATCCTAGATGAATGGATGAGAAACTGTAAATTCAACCCTGGTCTGGTGCCACAAACTCTCACTGAAAGGGGATAAAAAATAATGTTCTAGGTGACTTACAAAATGGGAACTGAGGCTAGGTTATAAATGATCCGATTAACAGCCTACTACAAGTAAAACCAAAGAATAAGACTGTTGAAAATCACAACAAATGCCACCACCAACAAAGGAACTGACAAAATCCACTTATAAAACCTGACAATGAATTTATTATAATTAAGCGCTTTTCGTCTCACTTAATGGTGAGACGACTTCAGATCTTTTTTAAGTGCTTTTCGTCTCACGCAACGGTGAGACAACTTCAGATATATATAAAAGTCCAACTAACATCTTAAATAACAATTAATTACACATTGTTATCCAATCACAAATCCTTCCCCTTATTCTCGCGCATACTTTAACCCTTCCTTACCTTAATTTAGGCTCCCTACATAATGTTCTCTTTAAAATCAGCATATACGTAAAAATACAAGTAACTTGCAGTGTAAGTTCTTGCTTCCAAAATAAATGCATGTGGTTGCCCTAGCATCTATTATACAACTTATTCCTGCATATACCTTAAGCTTTCGAAAGAGTACTTTTTAAGCTAACAAAATGTTTTTGCACACTTATTTTATAGAAAATTTTTTTTTTTTGCATACTTATTTTATAGAAAAAAGATATGAAAAAGTCTCACTGTTGCATGACACAAAAAGAGTTTTATATAATAAATTAATTGTCAGGTTTTATAAGGGGATTTTGTCAGTTCTTTGTTGTTGGTGGCATTTATTACGATTTTTAACAGCCTACTAAAAACATATGAACCTACTGGTGTTGAGCCTCCATGCTTGTAACATCCGTCATTTAGGTATATTTTTTCAAAATAAAATGCTAGTGTATATATTGGATTTATGTATTAAATGTGTTACTTTTTTTCACTCTTTTCTATATACACAAGTAGAAAGTTATGCTATTTGTGAACAGTTTGTAGTACTATCCAAAAAATTCTACTGTCTTTACTTGTATTAAAATGAAAATAACTAACTGTGGAAATTAAAATGTAAACTGCCATAATTCTCCCAAACTTCTACTGACAAGAGAAAAATGTCATCCACAAATTGTTTGTAAAAACAGTAATTTCTCTACAAACAATTTTTTTCATTAAAAATATATTTTTCCTCCCATGAAGATAAAACAGTACTAGCATATGTTTTTGCAACAGCAGTTCCCGATGCTACATCCCTGTTCTGTAAATATGTTTCTTTTCAGAAAAAAAAACAAATATGTTCAAGAATAAGAAGTTATGTACCTACCATAATGTTCCATGTTAGTTGTCTTCTTCTCGCCTTCTTTCTTGCTGGATAGGTTCGGAGCAAGTTTGGATGGTATAATCCCTGGCTCACAGTAGCTGATACCTGGTGGAAGCAGTCAGGTGCCAGTCGCCTAGATATGGAAACACCTGGAATCCTCGCCGTCTCAGGTGAGCTGTAACCACTGTCATGCATTTGGTGAACACCCTGGGGGCTGTGGTGAGACCAAAGGGCAGGGCTCTGAACTAATAGTGGCTGGCTCCCAGCTGGAAGCGGAGAAACCTTCTGGAGCATCTGTCCATTTTGATATGGTAGTACGCATCCTGAAGGTCTATGGAGCACATCCAATTGTCCTGACCCAAAAAGGGTAGAATGGACTGAAGCGTGACCATCCGGAACTTAGTTCTTTGAACAGATTTGTTTAACCTGCTGAGAGCCAAAATGGGTCTCCAGTCCCTTGTCTTTTTTGGTACCAAAAAGAACTTGGAGTAAATCCCGGATCCTTGCTGATCTGCTGGGACTGGCTGGATGGCCCTTTTTTCTAGCAGTTTTGAAATTTCTAGTACTGCTTGTTCCCTTAGACCGGGCGGAACATCTGGAAGGGACCTGTTTGTTTGTACAGGGGTGTGGACAAAGGGGATTTTGTAACCCTCGGATATGATAGACCGTACCCATTTGTCTTGTGTGAGGAGATGCCAGGCTTCTGGGTACAGTGACAATCTTCCCCCGACTGCCTCTGGCAATATCCTTCGGATCAGTATATTTAATGTCATTCTGTTTTAGCTCAGAGCAGATCTGAGCATTGCCATTTAGATTCTTGACATAGTTATAGAATGCTTTGTGGTTGTCTTTGGAATCTCTGGCAATTTTATTTTCGTAACTAGCTTTGGAGGATTTTATGAGGCATCGCAGTTTCTTACTGAGGCTAGTAAGGGAGTTTTTTGCATCCTGGGATTTTCCTCTTTTCTGCAAAAGTTTCTTCCTTTTGTTGTAAAGTTTGTTTATGGCAGGGGACCACCAGATTGGCTTCCTTTTTTTGGATGAGAGCATTTTGGTTCTATTTGGGATGGCACGATTCATGCATGAGTGGATGTGCTCGACAGTGCCTTAGTGTAGGATTCGGCAGTTGAACTTTCCGTTCCGGTCTGCATGGGTGTCATGAAGGTTGTCACTGCTGTGTTGAGTTGCATGATGTTGGCTTTGGAGTAGGTTTTATGGTGGTTTCTTTACTGGGGGGTGGGGGTGGGATGTGGATGTTAAGGGTGATTAGCTTATGGTCAGACCTGACTAACGAGGGGGTGACCATAGGTATGGAGCATTGATTTCCCATGTTGGTAATGACCAGGTCTAGGATATTGGAGCCCCTGGTGGGACTATCTTTTGTACATCTTCACTGCTCCTTCTCTCTCTGCTACTCACAACTGCCCTACTATACTTCTTTTACCTGTCTCCCCTATATACTATCCTCCACTACTCTATCGCCTCCAAACTCAGACCCTTAATCTTTTTTTTTCACATACAAGTCATATGAAAGCTGCAGCCATACAGAGCTAATTTACTGTACTGTACATTCCTTTCTTATATAAAAATGTATAACTCAATGTATTATACAAAATGGTATAAAGTAAGTAGAAATACAAAACATTTCTTACATTTTGCAGAAAGCATGTGAATATTTCCCCGATTTGCCTTTGAAATACACTGGCTGGCCTACGTGAATGAAGCTGCTTGTTTTATGAGGCACAATGTCATTTATTTCAGTATTCATGTGAACATTAACTTTAAAGTAAGATAAAATTCTAAGCACAGCCATGAGGCCAATAAAGTTTCTTCTGCAGCAAATATAAGATTTAATCCTTTGCTTAATGCATCTAGTTTAGTTGTTTCGCAAGCAACTGGCATCAGTCTGATTTTCAAGTATGATTTGCTTACTGATCATTTGCCTTGCACCTTATATTTCCATTCTTCCACCTCCATCCGCATTCTCCCTTCTGACCCATTCCCTAGTCTCTCCTGCAGCTATGCCTGGATTTGCCTTGACTAATTCATAAAAAAGAACTTAAAATACTAAAAAATAAACATCTTTCTAACTATATACAATGTGTACAACTGTGCTTCAGAATCAATGCTAGCCTCATGTCTCATGCCCATTTCCTAAGCAGACAGCTACAACCTTGCTGTTAGGAGATACAGAGAGACCCAGCTCTCCCCATCCACTTATGAAACTTTGTGCACAGCAAAATAGCTACCTAAACAAAAAGAAAAAAGATTGAGATAACTATATCTCTTATTTAAAATATCCAAATTTATGCATGACTGGATAGCACTTAAGAATTATAACATCATTTAGTGAAGATCTCCGATAATCTACCCTCATCACACTTTTCCCTACTACACCATGACTTAATGAAAAAAAATCTGAAGCCTACTATGTGGCATTCACCATTATTTGATAAATTGTTAGACTAGGAATAACTACACAATTTCTTATTTTAATACATCAACCAAGTGTTGCCTGATATATGATTACATCCCCTCTAGCTTTCTCTGACATCCACTGTCCTTTAAGGTAGCTCTCATCATGATTTCGTTAAGGTATAAGCCATCTACATGTTCCCTATAGTAACGGCTTTATCCCTTTAGGATCATAACAGATGTCATGTCTAAGAAGGCCAGAGGGAATAAGTGTGAATTTAAAAAAATATATACCTACCTCCCATCATAACATATGCCTGATGTTACTTCAGAACAATACTAAGAATAAAAAAAAAAACTCTTCAAACGCAACTACAGTTCTCATTGCATAGGTTCATAGGACGTTACTAGGTTAATGGCCCTAAGCCTAGCCGTATAAAAACCCAAGTAACCTTCTTGACCCTTATTATATGGTCATTGTTAGCAGAGTGATTTTGTGATCAGCATCAACTGCCCCTGTCCACGAGGGACATAGGTGCCACTCCCGTGGTGAATTTACAATCACACAACCAGTTGTCAAGGTTGTGCTTGAATACGGTCACCGAGGAGCTCTGCTTCACATGGAGTGGGAGCTTATTCCAGAGAAGCAGCAATCACTGGGAGATATATATGTGTCTCCAGCATGTTATGTTTAATTCACTGGCAAGGTTTAGATCCACGGATAGAGTTATTCTTGTCCCATTTGATTTGTGGATGTGCAGCATTTCCATTAGTGCAGGATCTGAGATTGCTCTGTATGCAAGGCACAGGTCGACTCTCAGCAGCCTGTATGATACAGAGTACAGTGACAGTTCTTTCAGTCTTTCCATGTATGTCATTTTCTGGAGGCCTTGGATTCTCTTGGTCAGAAACCTCTGTGGTCTCTCCAGTTGCTGCAGGTGTCTGGTGAGGTACATACAGAAGCATTGTACTCAACTAGTGGTCTGATAAGGGTGACGTACAGTGGAGCTATGACCTCCCTGGTCTTGGATGCAATAACCTTATTTATGAGATGCATAATGTAGAATGCTTTCCTTACCAATAAGGACACATGGTGATGGAAATTTAGATTGCTAATAACCTGTGTTCCCAAGTCTCGCACCGAGTTTGAGCTTAGAGGAGTGCAGCATATCGTAATAAGCAGGGGCTGCTACTTTGCCAAAAAGGATGATGAGGCATTTTTTTGCGTTATGTTTTACTTTGTGAGTCTGGCACTAATCATTTGTCTGTGTTAACCCTTTCTGTAATATGTTAGCATTGTTAGGGGGGGGGTCTACTGCTTTTCAATGAAAATGCACCTTACCAAAAATAAAAACTAGAACCCCACTTCAGCAAAAGTGCACTTCAACGAAAGTGCACTTTCACTGAAGTCTAAGCACCCGATCGCCTCACAAATAAAAAAATATATATAACACCCCCCCCCTACTTAAATATACCAACTCTGAAATCGCACTAGAGCAAGGAAAAGGGAATATTCCCATTCCGCGCTGTATTGTGATCTCCATAATCAGTTTTTGAAGTTTCAGTACTTTGAACAAGTGAGTTCGTACAAGTGAAGTTCAAAGTACTGAAACTTCGACCAAAAAGCAGTAGACCCATTGTGGACTCTGTGACTTGGCCCAGTTTACAGTCATCTGCAAACCTGGTAAGCCACAGGCCATCTACCTTTGCCTGGACATCAGAGAAATAGATTCCAAACAGTAGAGGGCTCAGCACAGATCCTTGTGGTACTCTACTATTAACTGGTCTATTGGTGGAGGTGGACTCCCCAACTTTGACAGTGTGCGTTCTGTTGGTGAGCCAGTTTGCTACCCATCTAGTAATGTATGTGTTAAAACCCAGATAGTAGAGTTTCTTTATGATACCTGAATGCGGCATTGTGTCAAAGGCCTTGGCTAAATCAAGACAGTTGGTATGTACTGTTCTGCCCTCATCCAGGGCTTTGGTGGCATTCTCAAAGAAGTCCATTAGGTTTAATAAGTAAGGTCTACCCTTGACGAAACCAGACTCTGTCAGGTCAAGAGTTTGAAGGTCAACTATGCCCTTGTGGATAAGGTCCATGATGATTCTTTCCATACCCTTGGATATAAGGCTGGTTAGACTTAAGGGTCAATAGTTCCTAGAGTCAGCTGATGGACCCCCTTTGTATAAGTGGATTACTGTTGCTGTTCTCCACTCTGCCAGGACAAAGCCAGTTCTCAGGTTATGATTAAAGACAGTGCTGAGTGATTCTGCTAGGTCTTGTTTTAGATAGTTTAGTAAGCAGCCTGGGATGTTATCTGGACCGACAGAGGACATGTTTTTGGCCTTGGAGAGTACTTGTATGACCTGTTCTTTGGAGATACTCCATGAAGGACTAGTGTTAGGAATGCTTTGGGGTATGGCTGGTGTGGACGGGGTGAGTGAAGTTACTGCCAAAACTGTCAGCCAGCAAGCTGGCAATTTCCTCAAGTTCAGTGTCAGTTGTACCATCCACTATAAGTTCAGCACACAGCTGAGCATTCCCTTTTAGGTTGTGGACATCTCTAAAGAATGTCTTATGATTGTCTTCAGCTAGGGATGCTAATTCAGGCTCACAGCTAGCCTTAGAGGACTTAACAAGATATATGTTTGCTTGTTCAAGCTGTGGAGGATATTCCTCCTCTGTTGAGTAAGTTTCCTTCTGTTCTTAGATATCAGTTTCCTTATTTTGTTGTCCACCAGGGTGGCTTGTTTTTTCGTGAAGACCTGGTTTTGTTCCTGTTAGGTACAGATGAGACAATGCATTTGTTTAAATGGCTGCATAGGGCATTTACGTATTCCTCTGCATAGGAGTCATTGTTGGCAGGGGCTTTGAAACTTTTTATACCATCACTTAGTAGGCAATAGTTTGCATTGGAGACATTTTTCAGTTTTTTTTTTTTTTTTTTTTTTTTTACTCCAGTGGGGTTATCAGGTTTGATCTTTACTTCAAACAAGACAGATTTATGGTCTGACCTTAACAGCTAGGGCAACACACATGGGGTAGTCCAGTCCTCATGTTGGTGAGCACTAGGTCCAAGGACACTGAACCCCTTGTGGGGATGTGGACTAACGTTTCCAGGGCATTTGAAATAAAGTCCAGGAATCTTGAAGCAATTGTGTTTGCGCTAATGTAAGTCACCCAGTCGATGGCAGGATAGTTGAAATCTCCCATGACCAAGGTGTTTGGCTGTGTACTGAGTGACTCTAGCAAGTCCAGGTAGGCGGTGTGCTTCTCCTGGTTCATGGTGGGATACCTGTAGCTAGCGATGATGTGGAAAGGTATTTTACCTGTAGTTAATGGGACCTGGAGTAGCTCAAGAAAGTCATCCTGTTTCTCCAGTCTTGAGGTGTATTTGGATTTAATGAAAATGGATACACCTCCACCTTTGGTTCTTTCACGTTCATTTTGGGGTCTGAACACGTGAAAGCCTTTGAAGCCTTGTACGTCCGGGGTGTTCTCAGAGGCCCTGAACCAAGTCTCAGTGACTGCACAAACATCAGCATCTTCCGAGGCGAGGAGTGCTTCCAGGGAGTGCAATTTACTGCTCCTTGCATTAAGCAGCATAACCTTGCATTTCTCTTTACTGGATATCTTTACTTCAGAAGGTTTTTTTTTCTTTGGACATTGCCCAGTTGCTGCAGCATAGGCTAGATTCAGACTTGTTGAGTCTAGTTCTGGTTGTACAGATTGAGCATTAAATCAGGAAATCGTTTGTTGGAGAGGTTCCCCCTGTGCCCTCGTGGGAGGAATGTACAGTTTGGACTGATCTAATTGAAGGTTACTGTAACAGGGCTCAGTTTTGAGCTTTAGGATTCGGTGATATGTTTTAAACCATTTCCTCTTGCTTGTTATAAAAGCCCCGCATTTGCTTGGGTTTGCCTTTGTTTTTAACATAGCTCAAGTGAGTTTGGTGACCTGCCTCTGTGCCACTGATCTTCCAAAACTACTGTGTGATCAACAAATGCCCTACTCAGTAACAGGTCTAAACCTAGCATTATGGTAAGTAAGACTACCCTTGTTTCTATTGCCATCCTGGTTGATATGAGTCTACTAAGGCAGTGTAGCAATTGTCTCATTTACACAGATAACCCTCTACTACTAAATCACTGTAGTCTGGTGTGCGAGAGATGCATCTACACCAAGAAGTTGGAATCCCGGCTCTCTTGCACACCAAACACCACCAAAGAGGTTGTCAAACTCACACACCACCAGTCTTAAACAAAGCACACATACCACAATTTGTACACAAAGCTTGAACTCAACACATGGACCATCACACATGGAGATACTCTCCAAAAATGTACCTAACACCAGACTATTGCCAACCTGACACAGCACCCACAGCACTCAAGACATACACCACCACCAGTGTCTCACCAACTAGGCCCTTAAGGTGAAACACACCCTAACCTTATTTTATTATTATTGGAGATTCTATAGTGAGACACAATGATGTCCTTCTCACCAGGCTGGATAAGTTACAAGTCACTGTCAGCTGGCTGTCCGGTGCCAGGATTTTTCAAATCACACATGCACTCAAGTCACTGAACAAGTACCGTTATGACTCAGTCATAGTTCATTTTGGTGTGAATAACTTGAGATGTACCTCACCGGTCTATATGAAGAGAGACATGATTGAGGTCTCTGAATATGTGTCCTACGCAGGTATGTCCCTAGCCTTGAGCAGCATTTTACCCTCACCCAGAATGATGCCATGATATAAACAAAAAATGACTGACATTAATAACTGGCTTAGTTTCTAGTGTCAGTCAAGGAGGATCCAGTTCTGTCAGCTTGGGATGACATGGTTGATAGAACTTGCTGCTTTGCCAGAGATAGTCTGCATCTGGCACCTCTGGGCATTTGGCTGCTGGATAAGGCTCTTGCCTCCCCCATAGTGCTTTTTTAGGCAAGGTGTCAAAAACAAAACCAATCACATGGAAATATCCAGCACAAGCAAAATAAGGGTTATGTTGATGAACGCTAAGAGTTTAAACCAAAACCTGAACTGCCTGGAAGCACTGCATTCCTTGGATGATGTAGACATTTGTGTAGTCACAGTAACCTGGTTCAAGGCCACAGCGAGTACCCCAGCCTTGCAAGGCTACAATGCCTTCCACACCTTCAGATTGCAAAATGAAAGTGTGAGAACCAAAGGTGGTGGAGTATCTGTCTACATTAAAGATAAATACTCCTCCAGACTGGTTAGACAAGATAACTTGATAGTGTAAGACCCCCTTCAAGTCATTGCCAGTTATAGGTCCTTCTCCATGAACCAAGTTGCTCATGTGACTTATTTGCCTTTACTTGAGTTAATCAAAATACAACGTAACACTCTTGTCATGGGGGATTTTAACCATCCTACCATCAACTGGGAAACCTATATGAGCCCCCAATTACTTGCACAAAAGTTCCTTGACTTTGTTAACTCAAATGCCCTGAAACAAATTGCACAAAATCCTACAAAGGGCTCAAATATACTTGACCTGGATCTCATCAACATGAGAGTCCACTGTGCGACCGTAAGTGTAGGACCCTCATTAGTAAAATCTGACCATAAGTCAGTCACTTTTGAAGTAGCAATAACTGCAGAATGTAGAGTTGAAGTCAGATTAAAAAACTTCACCAAAGCCAACTATACCCTCCTAGGGGTTGGCATAAATGATTTCCAAGCCCCAGTCCCCACAGATGGTCTTGGTAACTATACTCTGATGCCCTGTACCAACAAGTATACAAATGTATAGATTTGGCTGTACTGGAGAGGACCAAAGGAATCTCAAGTACAAAACAAGCCACCCTGGAAGACTTCTCGCATTAATAAACTGTACAAAAAGCATAAGAAGCTGTTGTCTAAGAATATGAAAGGGAGGTCCCAGCACTAGAAAAGTACACTCCTAAGCCTAAATAAACACAAAAGACAACTTATAGAATCCTCTAAGGGCAACTTTGAGAAAAAATTAGCAAACAAAGCTAAGGATAACCATAAGGCTTTCTTCAGCTACATCCATTGCCTAAAAGGTAGGACCCAGACGTATGCTGAACTAGTGAAAATTAGGTGATGATCAGCAGGTTTTCCCTAGCCTTAAGCAGCATTCTACCATCACCCAGAATGATGCTTCAATACAAACAGAAAATGACTGACTAACAATTGGCTTAGTTTCTGGTGTCATTCCAAGGGGATCCAGTGCCTTACAGCCTGGGAAGATATGATGCTTTGCTACAGATGGCCTGCATCTGTCTCACTTGGGCTTCAAGCTTCTGTCAAAGGCCCTTGCCTCCCCCATAGTGCCTTTTTTAGGAAAAGTCATGAGGTCGATACTACCAACATAAAAATCTCAACAAAATGCAAATTAAAGGTCATGCTGCTAAGTGCTAGGAGTCTAAACATGAAACTGCACTCATTGCAAGCATTCTTAACCCTGGAAGATGTTGACATTTGCACAGTCACAGAAACCTGGTTCAAAGCTGTGGAGTGCACCCCAGCCTTACCGGGTCACTCATCCTATCATACATTCAGTCCCCAAAATGTGGGTAGCAAGTTTCAATGTATATTAAAGACACACACACCTCCAGGCTGGTCAAACAGTATGATGCACAGGAGACACTCCAGGTGCAGTTAACCATTGACAAGGACCCTATTAAAATTATAGCTAGCTACAAGCCCCCCCCCCTCCCCAAATTTGATTCAAGATGCCCACGCCACCTATCTGGATATCTTCAAATCTATCAAGATTCAACCCTTTACCCTGATCCTGGATGACTTTAATTACCCAATCATAGACTGGAAAAACTATTTATGCCAGAACACAAATGCCCAGAGATTCCTTGAATTTATCACTGCAAATGCCTTGGAACAGTTAGTTGATACCCCCACAAGAGGTGATAATATCTTGGACTTGGCATTAACCAACATGAGTAACCACTGCAGCATCCCTACAGTATCATCCTCCCTGGAAGGATCCAACCATAAAGCTGTCACTTTCAAAGTCACCATCTCCCCTGAGCCCCCTCTAGCTAGGGTCAAACAAAAAAACTTCTCAAGCTGATTACAACCTCCTGAGGGATGGTATAAACAGCTTCACAGCCCCTAGGAACTGGAACCAATGTCCAAATCTACACCGAAGTAGTATACGAGCATTTATATAGATGCATGGAATCAGGAATACCTGACAGGACAAAATCATCCTCCGCAAGGAAGAGTAAACCTGTGTGGTGGACATCTGCAATAAATAAACTATATAACAAAAGGAAAAAATTGCTGTCCAGGACCAAATAGGAGCAGGTGCCCAACTGGAAGCAATCTGTCCTTAGCCTAAACAAGCAAATAAGAGCACTAGTCAAATCCTCTAAAGCCAACTTTGAGTCTAAATTGGCCACATCTGCTAGAGACAATCATAAGGCCTTTTTCACATATGTCCACAGTCTCAAAGGAAGCACCCAGATATGTTCAGAACTGGTTGTCAAGGACACCACATACACAAATGCTATATATATAGCCAATTTACTGGCTGACAGATTCATCAAAAGCTTTTCCTCTCTGTTCCTCCTAATCTGTAAATCAGGATATCCCCAATACCTGCCCTCCATCCCTTATCTCTAGGGAACAGGTCATCACTGCCCTCTCAAAGGCAAAAAATACAGCCTCCATGGGACCTGATAACATCCCAGGCTGTATCCTACATGAATTCAGGCATGAACATGCAACATCATTAGGCACCATATTCAACCAAAGCCTGAGTACTGGCTTTGCCCCGCTGAGTGGACGACAGCCACTGTGATCCCTTTACGCAAAGGAGGAGCATCCACTGATCCAAGAAATTATAGACCCATCAGCTTAACTAGCCTGATCTGCAAGGCCATGGAATGGATCATCATGGACCTCATTAATAGGGACATTGGCAACCTCCAAACACTCTACCCCACACAGTATGCCTTTGTCAAGGGAAGGTCATGTCTTTTAAATCTGGTCAACTTCTTTGAGTTAGTCACCAAAGGCATGGGGGAGGTGAAGACGGTGAACACTGCCTACCTAGACTTGGCCAAAGCCTTTGACATTATTCGGGTATAGTAAATAAACTCTCTCAACTAGGCATCAATCCATATGTTACCAGATGTGTAGCAAACTGGCTCAGTGATAGAACCCACCTAATCAAAATAGGGGAAGTCACCTCAAGCAGTAGACCAGTAACAAGCAGCGTACCCCAGGGATCGGTCTTGGGGCCTCTGTTATTCTGGATATACTTGTCTGAGGTGCAGGCCAAAACCAGTGGGCTATGGCTGACCAAGTTTGCAAATGACTGCAAGCTGGGCGCAGTCATCAATTCCTCAAGTGATTTGGACGTCCACCAAGTGGGTCACACCCAAACAAATGACTGGTGCCAGAAACATGGCCTCAAGCTAAATGCCAAAAAATGCATCATCATCCCCTTTGGGGAGAGTGACTTCCCCACATATTGTCACATTAATAACAACGTCCAAAGTACAGAATCAGTAGTGAGGGATTTGGGCACCCAGGTTGATAGCAACCTGACTTTTGACCACCATTTTGCTTCCACTGTCTGTAAAGCTTTCTACATGGCCCACCTCATAAGTAAGGGTATCTCACCCATGGACTAAGAGGTCATAAGATCCCTGAATTCTTCCCTTATAAGGCCAATTATTGAGTACGACACCCCTCTTTGGCATGTACCTCGCAAAGCACATGCAGCAGATGGAGAGACCACAGAGGTTTGTCACAGGATAATCCAGGGCCTCAAACACCTATCCTACACAGAAAGGCTAAAAGCCCTGTCCCTCTAATCAGTTTCATACAGACTCCTCAGAGGTGACCTTTGTCTAGCATACAAAGCAATCTAATACCCTGCCTTAATGGGACTGCTGCATATCTGCAAGTCAAGCTCCACTTGAGCAACCCATACATGCAACCTCAACCTGGTCTGTGATATCAATATGTCTTGCTGGCATGAAAGATTTGTGTCCCAGAGACTCCCCCATCTGTGGAATAGACTCTCTCTTCACGTCAAGCAGAGTACCTCATTATCCCTTTTAAGGGCAACCTGGATAACTGGATGGGAAACAGAAAATACACTCCCGGGATTCCACCTGTGTCCCCGCTGGACAGGGGCTGTGGGTGTTGACTTGTCTAAACATGGGCTAAACTCTTGGTTAGGCTTATAAGGGCCTCAGGGCCAATAGCCTAGTAACCTCTTATGATCCTATATCATCACTCACACTGATTCTGCAGAAACTGCTAACCTACTAGCGGACAGGTTTGGCAAACATTTCTCTCCTTTATACCCTCCAAACATGTCACAAACCATACATTCAACAGCCGCCCACCCTATATATCTAAAGAACAGGTCATCAAAGCTTGGTCTAAGGCAACAAACACACACTGTATGGGTCCTGATGGCATTCTAAGCTGCATTCTAAGCAACCCTCTTAGGCACCCTATTTAACCACAGCTCGAACACAGGATTTGTCTCGGCTGAATGGAAAACAGCAACCATTATCCCCTTCCACAAAGGCTGCTTAACAACAACAGATCCAGGGAATTATAGACCCATAAGCCTGACTAGCCTTACCTGCAAGGCCATGGAACGTATCATCATGGACCTAATAAAGATATAGGTGAGCTCCAAACCCTTGATCCAACCCAATTTGCTTTGTAAAGGTTCGATCATGCATGTTAAACCTAGTAGACTTATTTGAAAATGTGACCAGGGCCACAGATGAGGGCAAATCTGTGCACACAGCATATCTGGACTTGGCAAAGGCCTTTCACATAATCTCCTATTCAGGCAATATTGACAAACTCACTCACCTAATGTCAACCACTTTGTTGTTAGGTGGGTCACAAACTGGCTCACTAAATGTACACATGCTATCAAAGTAGGTGACTCCCCCTCAACCAATGGGGTTCCACAAAGGTCAGTACTGATCCCCCTTTTGTTTGGTATTTACTTCTTAGAAGTTCAGGACAAAACAAAGGGAATGTGGCTGACTAAGTTTGCTAATGACTCGTTGACTCCCCAAATTATGTCAGTGTACTCCAAAAGGGGCTTACACAGACCAATAATTGGTGCCAAAGACATGGACTCATACTTAATGCAAAAAAATGCATCATCATTATCCCCTTCGGTAAAAGCAATACTAACTATGAAATAAACAACAATACCTTAAGTATGAACACTTTCGTGAGGGATTTAGGCACACATGTAAACTGTAACCTAAACTTTGACCACCATGTGTCCACTGTAGTAAGAAAGGCATTCTATGTTGCACATTTGATTAACAAAGGAATAGCCTCAAGAGCAAAAGAGGATATAATCCCCCTATACTCATCCCTTATCAGGCCCCCTTTGGTATGTACAATACCTGGCACCTGTAGGAACTGGAGAGACCCCAGAGATTTTTAACTAAGATCCAGGGTCTTCAGCACATCCCTTACATAGACAGACTGAAGTCTTTCTCATTGTACTCAACGGCATATAGGCTGCTTTGGGGAGACTGACCCCAAACTGATGAAGATGCTGCACATTTATAAGTTAAATGGGACTAGAATTACCTGCTCCAGCGGCCTACATCTGGCCTATGATTTAAATAGGACAAGCTGGAGAGACAAATTCATCTCACAGAGATTGCCACTTCTCTGGAATAGGTTACCAATTCATGTTAAGCAGAGCACCTCTATGACTCTGTTCAAAACTAGCCTGGATGAATACATGGGAAACTGCAAATTCTTGTTAGGAATAGCTCCTACACGGGATATGGGCAGTCATTACTAATAATAATCTTAGGCACTGACTAGATGTTTTCTCTTGAAATATAATGAGTGAAACAGGATAGGCTAGGCATAAAACGACCCTCGGGTCAACAGCCTTGTAACCTCCTATGAACCCATAGGAAATGCAAGCATCTTTGCCAGTATCCAAAAGCCTTGAGGAGACAGGTGTAGGCCATCTCTGGCAAAGCAGCATGGATTGTCGACCATGTCTTCTCAGGCAGACAGATACTGGGTCCTCCTGGAATGACACCTGAATCTATGCCAATTACTGAAGTCAATCATTTTCTGTCTGTATTGTGGAATCATCCTAGATGAAGGTAGAATGCTGCTTAGGGCTAGGGACATACCTGCCTGTGACATATAATCTGAGAGTTCAGTCATGTTTCTCTTCATACAGCCTGGTACGTCTCAAGCCATTCACACCAACATGTACTATGAGTTTTAACAGTAATTGTTGCTGAATGACTTGAGTGCATGTGTGATATGATGGACCCTGGCACCAGATAGGCAGCTAACTGTGACATTCTCCTTGTTCAACCTGGTGAGGGGTACAGTTGTGTGTCTCACTACTGAGTCGCCTATGACCTGAACATTTGGTTTTGAGGTATTTTGCCTTAGGGGCTTAATTGGTGAGACACTGATGTGTGTGTTATGTGTAGCAGTGGATTCTGTTCATGAACCAGTATGTCTCTGTTGTTTGCGGTTGAGAGGTCTCTGATCTTTTGGTAGGCTCTTAGTGAATACCTCCTCGTATCTGGGTTTGTGTGTCTTGACCTTATCTTGTCTGAGAGGGGAGTTGTGTGTGCCGACAACCTGCTGTATGTCATGTTTACTGTTAAGTGAGAGGACTAATTCTAATTTCATGGTATAGTTATATCTCTCATACTGCATTTGCTTTAGGAGCAAGTGGTTGTTAGTACACATGAGGCAATTGCTACATTGCCTCAGGATGCCCATGTCTATTGCCTCAGGATGCCCATGTCTATCAGGATGGCTGGAGAAATGGTGGGAAACTGTCCAACCATTCTGGCAGGCATACATTGTAGTAAACAGTGGGGATGGGCTAGATGGACCAAGGATTTTCTGTGAAGCAAACAAAGGCGGATATTCTGTGGAGGACTAAGGGTGGAAGACTGGGTCAGCACCTCAGAATGTGCAGTTGAGTTGCTCGCTGGGCAGGAATGCGCAACTGTGTTGCACACAGAGAGGCAGCGGAGCTAAGGAGGTTCTCTAGCTGATACCAAAGGAAAAATTGTGTTTCTAAATGTTCGCATCTATACACAGCAACACTAAACTCCATTGCTCAGTGTGCAGCTACATGCAATTGTGGTGCTTAAATACAGCAAAGTTAAACAGTTTTAACACAAACTAACCAATGGAAAAGCCCAAAACTGAGCCTTATTCCAACAATCCCCAACTCAGGTGGGTCCTAGGCTACACACATTTGCCACAAGGGTCTTTCTTAATGTAGGATGACTGGTTGTGCAGAAAAAACAGAGCAGTAGAAACAGCAAAAATGAGGCAGACATTTTTCAAAATGCAGTTCAAAAAGTGCAGTGCAAGCTTAGAATATACTTATTTTTTGTTGAACATAGTGGATGCCACGGATTTAGTTCAGATTCATGCCAGATCTCTGTCTAAGATCACCCAACTCGGAGCAGCTCTACCAAAGTGAGCCTAACAACATAGAGTGTTATCCACATTACAGTACAGCTATGTAGCAGTCACTTCACCTTTTCAACCCAACAATAGAGTGGCACTATCTAGACTCCCCCACACCATCATTTGACATGAGTAGAATACTTTTATGGAAAATCAACTATGACATCCCGCATAAAAGTATCCCATATCCAAATGAAACAGACAAATTTTTCAGAAGCAACTTAAAGGGACAGCGCCACGGATTTTTTTGTTTTGATTCTAGTCTTTGTTTACATTATCAGTCAGGCTTTCTCAGCATGCCAGAGCCTTGATTGAAGGGGTTGGGGAAGGGGTGCCTACAGTACGTTTCAAAGCTGTTAGCTAAATACCATCTCAAATTGCAGTTGTACTCATAACAGCTCTGACTCAGCCATTTATTTGCTTAGCCTGTCTTATTTTATCCTCGGAGAAAAAAAGCTTTTCAGGCATTTTATGCAGGAGAATATATGAGTAATGCAAAGCTACAATACTAGCAAACAGTCTTTCCTGTTTCTTTCCTTTCATATTTTATTTTGTAATTTCTGAATACTAAGTAAATCCAGTGTGTTATGACATGATTGCCATTTGCTTTGTAAAAGACAACTGAATGATGCAAATTTCAAACAGTAGTAGAAACAGTCATTTTTAAAATTGTTTGATCTCTGAATGCTAGCCAGGTGTAATATTTTTCTGTCCATTTAGGAACTGCCTCTATCCATTAGTGGCATGAGGGGCAGTCCTGGAGTACATTTTCTATTACCCATCCTTAGATCCAAGTTGCATTTGAATATGGACAGGGGTGAGCTTTGTTTTACTTGAATAGATTGTCTGTTCTGGAGCAGTGGTAGCCTCTGTGATATACATCCATCTCACCACCATATTCAGTTTATATACTTGGGAGTGAATATTTCTGATATCATTTGACTTGCTGATGTTCAGTAGATCTGTGAAGATTGGGGAAAGATGGATGAAGGCTGCCAGCCCAGACAAATAGAATTTGATACATAATTCTATCATTTGTAAATATAAATGTAAAACACAGGCTTGTGTTCTCTTAAATGAAAGAAAACACTGTAAAAAGTGAACTTCAAGATTGTAGCAACATTGCCATCTGCTGTAAGGAAAACTAAGCCAAGCATTTAATCTGTTCTTAAATTAAAATTATGTCTTGTCATGTGTATACTGGGAAAATTTAAGTGTCTAAAGGATGTAATCTGGAAGGGCCCAGCATAAATGTGATTTAAAAAAAGAAAGAGAGAGAGAGACTGTAAGCATTTTGATCTTGATATCCATCCTTCAGCACTGCCTTATGCTCTCTTTATGTAAGTAGTATCTTAGAAGTATGTTTTCTTGTATTATAGCTAGGAACTTAGAAGAAAGTTAGACTGTGTTTTTCTGTTATATCAGAACTTTCCTACTGTATTGTTTTAAGTTTCTGTGTGATCTCTGAACTCTTAGATATCACTGTGGTGTAGTATTGTCTTGTGTTTTCAGTTATTTATTATTAAATATTTTAAAACCTTTTACCTGTGACTGGTTTGTGTAGAGATAAGTAAGCTCTACAGTACATTGCATATTTATAGAGTTTATTGTACAAGGTCACTCTGATAAGCCTTAAGACTGATTAGTCACATTACCAATTGGATAATAATGTTGCACAGTAATAATTGGACACCCGTTTAAGTGCCTTTGGGTAGCTGATAATTATTAGCTGGTGGTGGCAGAAATTACTACTGTATAGTCTGGGTAAAGGCGCACAGATGGAGAATCTGTCAGCCTTTCCTAGGAGTGTCTGTGAAGTTGTATAAATACTTATCTCAAAGTGTGTGATGTGTCAGCTACCTGGGCAGGGATACAAAGCACTGGTGGGACAGAGAGGGTACTGAAGATTAGCTTGCTATCAAGGCTGAGATCTGGACCCTATAGCTGTGCCAGTGGGGAGTCTTATTGGGGACCTGGGGAGCAAGGGATCAACCAGCCCCAGAATGACTGTGATCTCTGTGTGCACTTAAGGGAAATTGTACTTTACTGTGTGTATTTGTTATCCTTTCCTCTTATATGAGTCAGTATTTGTCTGCCTGGGACGACATGATCGACAGACCATGATGCTTTGCCAGAGATGGCTTGCACCTGTCACCCTTGGTATTCCAGATTCTGGCTAAGGCTCATGCCACCCCTACAGTGCCTTTTTTAGGCAAGGTTCAAATGACAAATTCACCACCATAACAGGTACAAGCAAGCAAAATCTGAGGTTAATGCTGCTCAAAGCTAGAAGTCTAAACCTCAAAATGCACTCACTCGAGGCACTTCTTAAAATGGAGAACATCGACATCTGTGCAGTGACACAGACCTGGTTCAAAACTCCAGAGAGCACCCCTGCATTACTAGGCTATAATTCATACCACATCTTTCAGCCACCTAACCCGGAACGAAGCACTAAAGGTGGAGGCGTGTCAATATTCATTAAGGATATCCACACCTCCAGGCTAGCTGAACAGCATAATGCATCCGAGATTATCCAAGTGCAACTAACTCTGGGCAAGACCGCAATCCAAATTGTAGCTTGCTACGGACCCCCCCACCATGCCCCAGAATTCCCACTCCTCATTTCTTGATACACTGGAAAGTACTAGGGTACAACCTAACAGCATAATAATGGGCAATTTCAACTACCTCACCATTAACTGGAAAAACTACTCATGTACCAACTTTTTTTTCTCAACGTTTTCTGGAATTCATAAATTCCAATGCCTTGGATCAACTTATTTACACCCCCACCAGGGGCAGCAATGTCCTAGACCTGGTCATTACCAACATGGGCAACCGGTGTTCCACAGCAGAGGTCAATTCCTCGTTGGTCAGATCCGACCACAAGCTAATCACCCTAGAAATCCACATCCCACCCCCACCCCCAATTAGGGAACCACCATAAAAAACTTCTCCAAAGCCAACTTCACATTTATTAAGACAGAAGTGGCAAACTTCATGACATCCATGCAGACAGACAATACAGGTACGACTGCTGAATCCTACACAAATGCACTTTATAAGCAATTACACGAGTACATGGATCATGCTATCCCTAAGAGAACCAAGATGCTATACTCCAAAAAAAGGAAGCCGATCTGGTGGTCCTCTGCCATAAACAAACTCTGCAACAGAAGAAAGAAACTGTTGCAAAAAAAGAGTAAAATCCCATGACTGGAGGAACACCCTGGTCAAGCTCAGTAAGAAGCTGAGATCTCTCATAAAATCCTCCAAAGCTAGTTACAAAAACAAAATTGCCACTGACTCTAAAGACAACCACAAAGCATGTTATAGCTATGTTAAGAATCTCAATGGCAACACTCAGATCTACTCTGAGTTACAGCACAATGGCACTAAATATACAGGACAAACTGATATTGCCAACATCCTGGCAGATAGGTTTAGTGATAACTTTACCCCCCTCTCACCCCCTAGAGGGCCCATCTGTATACCGGAAGAATGCAAAGTTCCTGTAATCACAGCTGCACAGATAAAAACACACTCTCCAAAGCCAAGAAAACAGCATCCATGGGACCTGACAATATCGAAGCCTGCGTTCTCCATGAACTACAGAATGAACTGGCATCCTACCTAAGTACCATGTTCAGTCATAGCCTCACCGCAGGCTTTGTGCCCACTGAATGGTGCACCGTGATGGTTATCCCATTCCACAAAGGGGGAGCCATGATGGACCCCGGGAACTACCGCCCCATTAGCTTGACGAGCCTGGTCTGCAAGGCCATGGAACGTATCATCATGGAACTCATAAACAAAGACATTGGTAATCTCCAAACTCTGGACCCTACCCAGTTCGGATTTGTAAAATGCAGATTATGTCTCCGAAACTTGATTGACTTCTTTGAAGCAGTCACCAAAGCCATAGATAAAGGTAAAGTGGTTCACACAGCTTATCTAGATCTCGCCAAGGCCTTCAACACCATCCTCCACTCTGGAATTATAGATAAGCTCACTAAACTAGGTATAAATCCCTATGTCACAAGATGGGTTGCCAACTGGCTCATGGACAGAACCCACACTGTGAAAGTAGCAGACTCCAACTCCGACTTCAGACCAGTGACAAGTGGAGTACCGCAGGGTTCAGTCCTGCGTCCTCTCCTGTGTGGTATCTACTTCTCTGAAGTACAGGCTAACACAGAAGGTCTTTGGCTAACAAAGTTTGCAGAGAACTGCAAACTAGGAGCCGTAATCGAAACTCCTAATGATGTGGACATACTACAAAAGGGCCTCACTGAGGCAAATGCCTGGCGTCAAAGCCATGGCCTGAAGATCAATGCCAAAATGTGTATTGTCATCCCCTTTGGTAAAAACTCTGTACCCATGAACTACCACATAGCTGGTAGCCTACTTAACACCAAAAATGTGATAAGAGACCTTGGGACACAGGTGGACAGTAGTCTCTCCTTTGATAATCACATCACCACAGTGGTCAGGAAATCCTTCTAAGTGGCTCACCTCATCACAAAAGGTTTCTCATCCAGAAAAAAAGAGGTCACTGTTCCCCTCTACTCATCACTCATTAGACCCATTATAGAGTACAATGCTCCTTTTGGTATGTACCTCACAAGACATCTACAACTGGAAAGGCCACAGAAATACCTCACAAAGAGGATTACTGGCCTCAAACAGATGCCCTATGCAGACCATCTAAAAAAACTCCAGCTTTACTCCGTCGCATATCGCCTAAGAGGCGATCTCTGCCTAACATGCAAAGCTATGTCAAACCGAGAGCTGTTGGACATGCTCCACTTAAACAAATCCCAATCCCTCTGATCTACATGCTCTAGGGACCTAAAGCTTGTCACCACAATAAACAGAACATGGAGGAGGGATAGATTCCTGTCCCAGAGACTTCCCATACTCTGGAACAGACTACCTATCTATGTCAAATAGAGCTCCTCATTAGCACTCTTCAAGAAAAATCTTGATGACTGGATAGGAGATAGGAAATTCACCCCGGGGATCACTTCTGTGGCGCTGCTCAACAGGGGCACAGGAAAATAATTTTCTTGGGTGGCGAAAGCCAGGGTGCATTTTTGGCTAGGCTTATATAGGTCCTAGGGCCAATAGCCTAGTACCCTCTTATGAACCTATGAGACACCCTTCCCTGGTGTTAGTGGTGAGGACTGAGACTCCTTGATTGCTGGGCCAGGGCACGACCATCACATAGTGGTTGGCAGTGGTTGGGATAAGATATCCTCACTTGTGGTTTGCAGTGGTGTGGGTAGAGTGAATCCTGTAGCTTATGTACAGTGATCTCTGAAGGTGTTTTGTCCTCTAAATCAGCCACGCAGTGTATACTCAGAGTTTAGATCACAATTGTTTTATTTCTTTTGTTAGCTTAGCTAGTCAGGGTGAGCAGGCACGTAT
Source organism: Protopterus annectens (assembly GCF_019279795.1). NCBI lineage: Eukaryota > Metazoa > Chordata > Ceratodontiformes > Protopteridae > Protopterus > Protopterus annectens. Next base: position 517,148,694 of record NC_056737.1, read on the forward strand.
CAGCACATGAGTATGAAAAGCTGACAAGGAGCCAGCTGGTGGAGATGTGCCAGACTAGGGGACTGGTGCATGGAAACCTGACTCAGGCAGACCTGATTACAGCCTTGGTTACAGCTGCATCAGAAAACAGCATCCAGGAGGACAATCAGACTGGCAGTGGAGATACAATATCCTCGGAAAATGGACAGCTCAACCTTTCTGCGAAGGACATTCAGACTGGCAGTGGAGATGCAATATCCTCAGGGAATGGAGAGCTCAACCTTTCTGCAGTGGACTTAAAAATCCAGCTGGAGCTAAAGAGACTTGAGTTGAAGGCCAGGCATTTGGAGATAGAAGCTGAAGAAAAGGAGCATCAGAGGAAGCATGAGAGGGAAATGCTGACTCTTTGCCAGAGTCATGGAGGTAAAGGGGAAGGGAGTAACTGGACCCCAGAAGCACAACAGGTCAGTAAATTTCTTCCGCAATTTAAAGAAGGGGATAATTTTGATAGTTTCAATCACATGTTTGAAAAGGTATGCAAACAATATAGTGTTGACCAAAGGCTCTGGGTACAGTTACTGACCCCCTTACTCCATGGGAAAGCTGTAACTTGTATATCATAAATGCCTGGCTCTGTTTTGATTATACTGCTGTAAAAAATGTCTTTTAGAATGTTTTAAACTAACATCTGAAATGCATAGGAAAAAGTTTTGTGAGCATAGACGCAAGGCAGATGAAAATGTATGCGAATATGTTGCTGAACTGAGCACTTATTTTCATAGCTGGGTGAGTGGATGTCAGGTCACCACTTTGAAAGGCTGGCAGACCTTTTGGTGAGGGAACAAGCCCATAGCACTCTGCCTGAGGACATGAGGATCTGGTTAGCTGATAGACAATGTGCTACTTCAGATGAGTTGGGGAAGAAGGGAGACCTATACCTGACCAGCAGGGCAGCCCTGCACAGGAAGGGGACCCCCAGTACTGCTCATGGTTCTAAAGGAACCCATGGTGGGCAGCACGACTGCCCCAACAGAATCTGCCAGTAGCAGGGGAAGCCACTAGTCCAGGTACACATCCAGAAGCTAGAGTGAAATGTTCTGAATGCAACATGTGGGGCCATGTGGTATACAGGTGTCCACAGAAGCTAGGTGAGGGAGCCAGTAAGTATGAAGACAAAATGCCAATAGTGGGTTGTCTTGAGACAACAGGGGTATGGAACTACCACCCTGCAGATGTCCTAAGAGGGAAGGATTTGGATGAGTCAGTACCATGTACTTATGCAATGACATGCAGTGAGGCTAGGAGACGAGCATGTGGGTCTGGTAGCCTGGGGGAGACCCAGACAGACTGCATACTTGCAGCCAGGACTGCTGATGTGGTTACTTCAGGGAAGGAGCTACTCTCTAGCAGTGAGAATGAAAGTGAGCCACAGCTGCTTGTGGGTACTGATGTTCCCTTGGACAGGGTGCAAAGGTAGAGGTGAGTAGTAGTATCTAGGCTGACAGTGAGGCACCACTGTCAGAGGATGCCAGACTTCCTGTGGAAGGGGAGAGGGGAAGGGTTACAAGGAGAGAGTTGAGACAGTCTCAGCTGTCAGACCCTACATTGCAAGGCCTGAGGCAGGTAGCTAGGGAGGCACCCGATTCTCAAGGGAAGGGGGAATCTGTATACTGGGACAAAGGGTTACTATACAGAGAGTGGACCCCTGAGGGAGGGCTAGAAGGTGAGAGAGTACAGCAGTTGGTAGTGCCTAGAGCTTACCATCTGGCGCTTCTAGCCATAGCCCATGATATTCCCTTTGCAGGTCATATGGGCATAAAATGCACAAAGAGGCATATTATGCAAAAAGTACAGTTTTGTACCTACGATAAATGTATTTGTCCGATAGGTATGCATCTGCAGTCATCACATATGGCTTGTCCTGCCTCAGGCAGCCCTTCGGTCGGCCGGATTCCAAAGTCTGGGTCTGGGTCCGGCATCGGCAGATGTCGCACTTTCCCCTATGTCAGAGCGCCTGGGGTATAAAAGCATCAGCCGATGCCATCTTCCTCAGTTTTTCTTGCCCCAGATGCCAGGTGCCCTCTAAGGAAGGCTAAATTTGGAAAGATGCATTTAAAAATCCAAACATGCACAGTAATATAAAAACAAATACACCATAATAGATTCCCCCCAACTAGCTATAAGAGGGGTAAGTACCCAAGAGGTCCCACAGAGGGGAAGGAGGGAGGGTAAACCTGACTGCAGATGCATACCTATCGGACACCTACATTTATGGTAGGTACAAAACTGTACTATGTCCTTCAAGGATGCATCTGCAGTCATAACATATGGGTAGAATACCATAGCCAATCTGGGGGTGGAGGAACTATGTAAAGGAAGGTGTAGCTAAAATCCCTTGCAGGACTGCCGTAGCAAAGCCTGCTCTGGATCTGGAATATAAAGGTAAATTGTAATGCTTGGCAAATGTATGCACGGAACTCCATGTAACAGCTTCTAAAATGTCCTTGGTAGCCACCCCTCTTAAGAAGGCTGTGGAGGTGGCTGTGGCTCTCGTGGAATGAGGTCTAATGCTAGCTGGCACAGTTTTTCCATGAAAGGAGTAACAAAAACGAATGCAATTCTCTATCCATTTTGAAATTGTCTGTTTGGAAATTGCTTTTCCTTGTGTACCAGCAGCATATGCTACCAACAGCTGATCATTTTTTCTGTAACTTTTAGTTCTGTCCAAGTAGTAGCGCAGCTGTCTGTGTATGTCCAGGGTGTGCAGAAGTTTCTCCCCTTTGTTTTGTGGATTTGGAAAGAAGGTAGGCAAGTGAATAGCTTGGTTTAATGAAACCCTGGATACCACCTTTGGCATAAATGTAGGTTTGGTTCTCAATGAAACTCTGTCCTGATGAAAAATAAGAAATGGCTGCACTGCCATAAGGGCCTGTAACTCAGATACTCTTCTTGCTGAGGTTATAGCCAGAAGGAAGGCAGTCTTCCAAGACAGGAACTGTAGTTCTGCAGATGCTGCTGGTTCAAAGGGAGGCAGTGTTAGTTTTTCCAACACGAAGTTAAGGTCCCAAGTAGGTGGAGGTGGTTTCCTTGGAGGTTTGATGTTTTTGATACCTCTTAGAAACTGTCTTAGGAGAGGATGAGAGAAGACAGGTGGATCAGCATTGTACTCTGCTGAAATTGCTGAAGCATGAATTTTAATGGAAGAGTAAGACAGACCAGTGTGGAACATTTCTGCCAAGTATTCCAGAATATGTGCCATGTTCATCACTGTCGCATCCTGGCCCTTTGTGGTGTTCCAAATGTGAAATCTTTTCCATTTTGCTGAATATGCCTTTCTTGTGGAAGACCGTCGAGCTTCCATAATAATATCTTTCACTCTCTGGGATAGCTTATCCTGAGGAGGAGTCAAGGTATTTTCCAGGCTGCTAGCTGCAAGGTTTTCAGATTGGGATGCAGAGTTTTGTAATTGTGCTGTGTCAGTAGAAGTGGCCATAAAGGAAGAAGCCATGGTTTCGTGCGTGACATGCTCTTTAACAGTGGGTACCAGTGCTGTCTTGGCCAGTCCGGAGCTATCAGAATCACTTTTGGCTGCTCTGTCCTGATCTTCAGTAAAACCTTGGTCATTAATGGGAGAGGTGGAAATGCATACACTGTTAGAGATCTCCAGCTGAAAGAGAGGGTGTCCACTTTCCATGCTTGTGGGTGGTATGTCCTTGAGCAGAATTTCTTCAGTTGGTGATTGTGGGGGGAGGCAAAGAGATCTATGTCCGGCCATCCCCATGATTGTGTTATCTGTAGAAAGATGTCTGGGTGCAGCATCCATTCATGTGCATCCATGATATTTCTGCTTAAGCTGTCCGCCAGTATATTGTCCTTCCCTGGCACAAACTGGGCTTGTAGCTGTATATTGAGATTCAAGGAAAGTTCCCATAGATTCATTGCCAACCTGCAAAGGAGATAGGAATGGGTGCCTCCTTGCTTGTTTATGTACCACATAACTGTGGTGTTGTCTGTTCTTATTAGAAGATGGCCTTGATGCAGAAAGGGTTTGAAGGCTTCAACTGCATGTATCACTGCCAGCATTTCCTTTTGGTTTATGTGCATGCGAATCTCTTTTTGTGACCATAGACCTTGAATGCACCTGCCCTCCATGTGCGCTCCCCATCCGTGGTCGGAAGCGTCTGTTGTAATGGTTTGGCTGGCTATTGGTTTGTTAAAAGGCAGACCCCTGTTTGACTGGCTTGCTTGAGCCCACCACTGAAATTCCTTTTGCAGGCATGGAATGAGTGGTATCAAAGTTTCCAGGCTGTGACTGTGCTGAGTCCATAAACTCCTTAGGTACCATTGTAGTTTCCTCATATGTAGTCTTGCTTGCGGAATCAGAAGGATGCAAGAAGCCATGTAACCCAGGGCCTGCAGGATTTTCCTTGCAGTCAGCTGTGTTTGTCTTGTCAGACTTTTGAAGTAATCTGGTAGTTGACTTTGTTTTTCTTCTGTGAGGAAGGCCATTTGGGTGGTTGTATCTAGATTTGCACCCAGAAAATTTATTCTTTGGGATGGAACAAGTCTTGATTTGTGAAAATTGACTGTATATCCCAAGGCCTGAAGTAGTTGGATGGCATAATCCAAATGTTTCACCAAAGTTAGTTGGCTGTCCGCTTGTATAAGGCAGTCGTCCAGATATGGGTATATTTGAATCCCCTGAAGTCTGCAATGTGCAATTACTGATGCCAGGCATTTCGTGAATACTCTGGGCACAGTAGATAAGCCAAATGCTGAGAATTGATAATGCTCTGACCCTGCAAGAAATCTGAGGTGTCTTCTGCAACTTTGTCTGATAGGGACATGCAGGTATGCCTCCTTGAGGTCTAGAGTTACCAGCCAAGACCCCTTGCCCAGCATGGGAAGGAGCTGCTGTAGAGTCAGCTTTTTGAACTTTGGCACAATGAGATAAGTATTCAGTGTGGACAAGTCGAGAATAGGGCTCCATTGTTTTTCTTTCCTTGGAACAAGGAACAGTCTGGAATAAAATCCCTGGCCTTGTTCTGAGAGAGGAACCTTTTCTATAGCTTTCATTTGCTTTAAGCTGGCAATTTGTTTCAAAGCCTCTGCCCTTTGATTTGGTGGCAGGTCTGGCATGCCTTTTCTTTTTGGCAATGTGTGGAAATGGAACCTGTATCCTTTGTCTATTATTTGTAGTGTCCATTTGTCCCTTGTAATACTGTGCCAATTTTCTGAGAATAAAGAAAGCTTTCCGCCCAAAGGTGCTTCCAATTGAGCCCTGGTTGGCGGTGTCAAAGTAAAGTCATTCAGCCTGTCCTTGTGCAGCAGTTGAAGGTCCTGCATTACCTCTCTGGTTGGGAGATTGCCATTGACGTCCTCTGTACGAGCCTCTAGCTTGCCCTCTACCTCTGGCACGCCTGTTCTTGCCTCTCTGAAATCTCTCTGTGTCTGGAAAGGACCAATTCTTGGAAGGCCAATTCCTGCTGAATCTTGGTGGTTGTACTTGGAGAAATTCTTTGACTGTTTGTACAGATTTTGCCTTTTCTTCGAATTTCTTTAGGACCCCCTGACCCGTGGAGCCAAATAACTTTTGCTTTTCCAGTGGAGCATCCAGGAGCTTTGCTTTAACATGATCGGGCAGAGATTGTTCCTTCAGCCAAGCATGCCTACGTATAACTGCGCCAGTCATAGCTGACGTACATGAAGCTTCCAATGCATCATAACCACATTGCAAGAAATGGTTGCTAACCTGTTGTGAATTATGTACCAGATCCTGAAGTGATTTGCGGTCTAGGGGGTAAGGTGAAGACAGTTTTTTATGCAATTCATCTAACAAATACTCTTGGTACTGTATCATATGAAATTGACAATTTAATACCATCATAGAAAGAGTAGCAGAAGTATACACTTTTTTACCCCATCTCTCTAAAGCTCTGGACTCCCTTTCAGAGGGGAGAGGATTTTTAGCAGTGGCAGCTGCAACCCCTTTAGGGCCCTGGGAAATAGTCTCTGGATCAGCAGAGTGTGCCTTGTAAATGTAAAGATGAGAGTCCGGGACCCTGTAATACCTATCGGGTTTGGCAGGAGCCGGAGGGAGAGAATCAGGGGTTGTGCTAGAATCAGAGTACACATCCTCAATAACATTCAAAACAGGACGAATAGCTAAAGGCCTATGCTGAGGCAAATGTAGAAAAGTCCTTAATCTTTTCCTGGAATCAGAGAATTCCTGGCCCTACCATTGGAAATGCTCTCTCATAGTGTATAGTGTCTCCCCAAAGGAAAACTCTTCAGGAGGGGAGGCCGAGGGAATAGATTCTTCTGCATCAGAATCCTCGTAGGCCAAAAAAGCCTCCTCCTGGTGGTCCGAGAGGATAGAACCATCCGAGGCCTCCTCTGAGGAATGGGGATCAGAGAGCTCAGCCCTGGGCCTTTTGTCTGGAGGGGGTTGAGAACCTCTGTCCGGATGAGGTTGAGAGCCCCTAATTAAGGAGATAAGATCCTCTGCTAAGCTTAGAATCTGTGAACCAGAAGAGGGTCTGTGAGGGGTAACCTTGGGAGGCAAAGCTTTTGAAAGTTTAGAAACTTTAGCCCTGGAGAATGCCTTAATGGACATGGATGCAGGCGGCCTGGCTGCACCACATGCTGGTGTCATTTTATCCAAAGGGATGGTGTCGGAAGATTCCAGGACACCAGTTTCTGAAGGAAATTCAATAACCGACTCAGCCGGGGCCTCTGGGGCTGAGTTAGTCGGTTGAGCGGCTTCGGTAATTGGAAGTACCAAGGACTCGGTTTCAGCCGAGACCGAGACCCTCGCGGTAGGCCTGGCCGTGGTTTCAGCGAAACCCGCCCGGCCAGTGTCGGTCCTTGTCCTTCCGTTTCTTAATTAAATGTGAAGTCGAGTCTCCGGCGGCATCTTATCATAAAACTAGCCTCAAAAAATTCCTCTGCAAACTCCGCCCGGCGTCTAAGGGTGCGTCGGTGGAAGGGAGCACAGGCGGAACAGGCCGAGGCGCCGTGGTCTGGGCCTAGGCAGGGGAGGCAGTAAGAGTGGAAATCCTTATGAGGTATTTGTTTCCCACAAGTTAAACAATTATTAACTTTATCTGACATCGGCTGAGGCAAGAAAGAGTCCCCAACGGGGTACTTAGCTTTTTGAAGTCTTCAGTAGCTGAATTACAGGAGCTGGCCGACCGGCACTTGCGAACTACTTCTGCTTCAGGCACCACGCGGCAAGAAAGACTGGGGAAGATGGCGTCGGCTGATGCTTTTATACCCCAGGCACTCTGACGTCGGGGAAAGTGCGACATCAGCCGACGCCGGACCCAGACTTTGGAATCCGGCGACCGAAGGGCTGCCTGAGGCAGGACAACCCATATGTGATGACTGCAGATGCATCCTTGAAGGACATCTTCTATTGGCCTGGAATGTCCAGAGATGTAACAGGGTACTGCAGGACCTGTGAGCAGTGCCAAAAGGTAGGCAAGGCAGGAGACAAGGTGAGAGCTCCTTTGATGCCTTTGCTTATGACTGAGGAGCCATTTCAGAGGGTAGTTATGGATATTGTTGTCCTCTGAATACCCAAAGTTCCACAGGGAACACGTATATCCTAGTGGTAGTGGATTATGCTACACGATACCCTGAGGCAGTGGCTTTGTCCTCCAATGAGGCAGAGAAGGTGGAAAATACTTTGTTAGAGATTTTCATCCAGGTGGTTTTCCAAAAAGAAATACTGTCAGACAGAGATGCCGATTTCATGTCAGACCTGCTGGCTTGTCTGTGGAAGTCCTGTGGGATGAAGCACATGTAGACCACCCCCTACCATCCTCAGACTAATGGTCTTGTTGAGAGGTTAAACTCTACAGTCAAGTCCATGCTACGGGCATTTACATATCAGTTTAAGAGGGAGTGGGACACTTATTTGCTCCATCTGTTGTTTGCTTACAGAGAGGTTCCTCAGGAATTCACAGGTTTTTCACCCTTTGAGTTGCTGTACAGGCATAGGGATTAGGGGATCTCTCGATTTCATTTGAGATGAGTGGGAAGGTGAGTGCGAGTCTCACAAGGAATCTGTTGTGACATATGTCCTAAATCTCAGGACAAGACTCGGGGAACTCTTGGGCTTGGCCCAGGAGAACCTGGCAGAAGCCCAACAACAGAAAAAGGTGTGGTATGACAGGAATGCTTGAGCTAGAGAGTATGCTGTAGGGCAGCAGGTAATGGTTCTCATTCCTGTCAGACATAAGCTGCAAGCAGCTTGTAAGGGACCCTACAAGGTGGTAAGAAAGGTAAGTGATGTTAACTACATGGTGGAAGTGCTAAGCAGATGGCAGAGGCACAAACTGTATCATGTTAACATGATGAAACCTTACCATGATAGGGAGGGCCCTTGTGCTGAGCATTTGCAGTGGATTGCAGGAGGAGTCTGAGGGAGATTTGGGGACTGATCTTCTCAGTGAGGCTCAGGCTGACACCTCAGTTGAATGGGAAACAATGTCACAGCAGCTATCTCCTACCCAGGTTCAAGAAATCCGGGCAGTGTTGCAGGAATTTGGGGACATGTTCACTGGGAAACCACGGTGCAGCACCAGGTGGATACAGGACCCCAAAGGCCTATTAGGCAGGCCCCTTATAGGGTGCCTGACAGAGTCAGACAGACCTTGAGGGAGGAGGTACAGGAGATGTTGGAACTAGGGGTGATTCAAGAGTCCAACAGTCCCTGGGCCTCCCCAGTGGTGTTGGTGCCAAAGAAGGATAACAGCACCAGGTTCTGTGTGGATTACAGAAAATTAAATAGTCACACAGAGTCAAATGCTTACCCCATGCCTAGGATAGATGAGGCCCTAGAGCAGCTGGGTGGGGCTAAGTATCTTACAGCCATTGATCTTACCAAGGGTTACTGGCAGGTGCCCTTGACTCCCAGTGCTAGAGAGAAGTCAGCCTTTGTGACTCCTTTTGGCTTGTATACGTTCACAAAGATGCCCTTTGGGATGAAGAATGCTCCAGCAACTTTCCAGAGGCTGGTAGATAATATCCTAGCAAGAGCTGGAGGGTTTGCCCTTGCTTACCAAGATGATATTGCCATCTACAGCCATTCCTGGCCAGAGCACCTTCAGCATGTCAGGGAGGTGCTGGGCAGACTACAGAGGGCATGGTTGATCATTAAGTCGAGCAAATGTCAGGTGGGTATGGCAGAGGTCTCCTACCTAGGACATCGAGTGGGGAGTGGTAAGATAAGGCCAGAACCTGCCAAAGTGGAAGCTATTCAGCACCCGTTACCAAAAAGCAGGTGAGGGCATTCTTAGGGACAACAGGTTACTACAAAACGTTCATCCCTAGTTATAGTACCATAGCTGCTCCCCTCACAGACCTGACAAGGAAGAACAGGCCAGATAAGGTAGTGTGGACCCCAGCATGTGAGCAGACATTTCAGAAGCTTAAAGAAGCTTTGGGAGGACCCCCTGTGTTAGCCAGTCCAGATTACAGCAAAGAATTTGTTGTGCAGGTGGATGCTTCAAACCATGGGGGGGGGGGGTTGTACTTAGCCATATTTCTTCAGAGGGGGAAGAGCACCCAGTGGTTTATCTCAGTTGTAGGCTCCAACCCAGGGAGGAATGCTATGCAGTCGTAGAAAAGGAATGTCTAGCCATAGTGTGGGCACTACAGAAACTTCAGCCTTATCTGTATGGAAGAAAATTCACTGTAATGACAGATCACAGCCCCCTAACATGGTTAAACAGAGCCAGTCAGCAAAATGCCAAGTTGCTAAGATGGAGCATGGGGTTGCAAGCATATATGTCAGTGCAGCACTGCAGTGGGATTAGCAATGCCAATGCAAATGGGCTCTCAAGACAGGGAATGGGATGAGGTACCCGCAGATAGACCCAACCCTCTCAAGTGGCATTTCTCAAGGGTCACTTGAAAAACTAGCTTGAGTTCTCTGGGGGGGGGGGGGAGATGTAAAGATTGGGGAAAGATGGGAGAATGCTGCCAGCCTAGTCAAATAGAATTTGATACATAATTCTATCATTTGTAAATATAAATGTAAAATACAGGCTTACGTTCTTAAATGAAAGAAAACACTGTAAAATGTGAACTTCAAGATTGCAGCAACATTGCCATCTGCTGTAAGGAAAAAGTACAGTTTTGTACCTACCATAAATGTAGATGTTCGAGTGTATATACTGCTGCAGTCATCACACTTGGGTTATCTACCGTCAGGCGGTCCCACAGTCGGCCGAATACCAAAGTCTTGGTCCGGCGTTGGTTGTTGTCGTTTCTTCCCTGATGTCAGTGCGACAGGGGTATAAAAGAGGCAGCCGACGCCATTTTCTTCAGTTTTTCTTGCCCCAGATGTCAGGTGCCCCCAACTAGGAAGGCAATACAAATAACTATGCAAAAATACCTTAGTAGATAAACAAAAGTACTAGCTGTTAGCAAATACACAATATAGACAAGCATCCAATTGACTGATGTACATGGAGTTATAACTAACACCCCGGTATGTAGAGGGGATGGTGGGAGGGTAACCTGGACTGCAGCAGTATATACACTCGAACATCTACATTTATGGTAGGTACAAAACTGTACTATGTTCATCGTGTTATACTGCTGCAGTCATCACACTTGGGTTGAATCCCAAAGCTATGGATGGGTGGCTGGTACTAAACTGGGTTAGGCGAAGCTAGGATGCCCTGCAGAACTGCAGTGGCAAAACCATCTCTGGTTTTTGAGTATAATGGAAGATGGTAGTGCTTGGTAAAGGTGTGCACTGAACTCCAAGTAGCTGCCTCCAGAATGTCCTTGGTTGGAAACCCCCTGAGAAAGGCTGCTGAGGTTGCTGTAGCCCTGGTAGAATGGGACCTAATATTAACAGGCACTGCTTTCCCATGGTGTGAGTAGCAAAAGCAGATACAATGTGCTATCCATTTGGAGATGGTCTGTTTTGAAATAGCCTTTCCTTGTGAACCTGCAGCATAGGATGCAAAGAGTTGGTCAGTTTTTCTGAAGGTCTTTGTCTTACCTAAACAGTAACGTAGCTGTCTGTGAATGTCCAAAGAGTGAATGAGTCTTTCTCCTTTATTCTGGGGGGTTTGGATAAAAGGTGGGTAAATGAATGGTCTGATTCAAAGCCACACTGGATACTACCTTTGGCATAAAGGTAGGGTTAGTTCGTAAAGAGACTCTGTCCTGATGGAAAATGATGAAAGGTTCCACTGCCATAAGTGCCTGTAGTTCTGAGACCCTGCGTGCTGAGGTGATAGCCAGCAACAGAGCTGTTTTCCACGACAATTATTGCAGTTCTGCTGAGAAGGCTGGTTCAAAAGGAGGCAGTGTTAATTTTTCTAAAAAGGAAGTTGAGGTCCCAAGCCCTGGCATTGGGGGTTCCTGGGGTGGGGGTCTTATATTTTAGCCCCCTGAAACTGCCTTAGTAAAGGGTGTGAGAATATGGGAGGATCCATATTATATTGAGCTGAAATGGCTGAAGCATGGATCTTAATGGATGAGAAAGAAAGGCCTTTGTGTAGCATCTCAGTTAAGTATTGCAGTATTTGAGGAATGTTTGGTATCCAAGGATTTTGGCCTTTAGCCTGGTTCCATGCACAAAATCTTTTCCATTTGTCTGAATAAGTTTTTCTGGTGCTGGGCCTCCTGGCCTCCAAAATGACATGCAGGACATCCTTTAAGAGAAGTGTTGATTGAAAATTCAAGGTATTCTCCATGCAGCTAAATTTAAAGTCCTGAGCTGACTGTGAAGGATCTGAGAGTTTTGCTGGGTCAACAGAAGTGGGAATTGCGGTAAGATCTATGGAGGGCTGTGAGTCAAGTTCCTTAGTAATAGGTACCAGTGCTGACGTGGTCAGTCCGGAGCAATGAGGATCATTTGTGGTCTCTCTGATCTGACTTTCAGTAATACTTTGGTCAATAGAGGTAGTGGTGGGAAGGCATAGACTGTCAATGCTGTCTAACTGAATGATAGGGCGTCCACTTTCCAGGCTAGAGAATGATAAGTCCTTGTGCAAAATTTCTGTAGTTGGCAGTTGTTGGGGAAGGCAAATAGATCTATGTCTGGGCATCCCCACCTTTGAGTTATCATTGAAAATACTTGTGGGTGTAGTCTCCACTCGTGAGGATCTGCCATATTTCTGCTTAATTCGTCTGCCAATATATTTTCCTTTCCTGGCAGGAATTGTGCTTGCAGTTGCACTTGGTAAGTCAATGCTGTGTTCCACAAGGTCATTGCCTGTCTGCATAAAGGGTATGAGTGTGTTCCTCCCTGTTTGTTTATGTACCACATAACTGTGGTGTTGTCTGTCCTTATTAGTAGTTGTCCTGGATGCAAGAGGTCCTTGAAGGCTGTCAGTGCATTTTGCACAGCTAGCATCTCCTTTTGGTTGATGTGTAGATGCATTTGTTTTGCAGACCATTTGCCCTGTATGCACTGTCCTGCCATGTGTGCTCCCCAGGCATAGTCTTAAGAATCTGTTGTCATAGTTTGGTTTGCTGGAAGTAAGACAAAAGGAAGACCCTTGTTTATTTGACATGCTTGAGCCCACCATAGGAACTCTTTTTGAAGGCTGGGAATGAGAGGTTACTTGTTTCGAGGCTGTGCCTGTGTTGAGTCTATACACTTTTCAGGTACCATTGTAATTTCCTCATATGCAGCTTTGCACATGGGATTACTTGAATGCAGGATGCCATGAACCCCAATGCCTGCAGGATTTTCCTTGCAGTGAGCTGGGTAAAAGTTGCCATCTTTTTGAAGTATTGAGTCAATTGTTTTTGTTTGTCTGGCATGAGATAAGCCATCTGGGCCGTTGTATTTAAGCTGGCACCTTGGAATATTATCTGTTGTGAGGATATTAGCTTTGACTTCTGTTTGTTTACTGTGTACCCTAGGCAACTGAGCAGCTTTGTTACAAATGCCACATGCTGTAATAGAATGTCCTTGCTGTCCGCTTGGATCAGGCAGTCCAGATATGGATAAATTTGTATTCCTCGTTGTCTGCAGTATGCAATTACTGATGCCAGGCATTTCGTAAATACTCTGGGCGCAGTAGATAAGCCAAAGGGCAATGCAGAGAATTGATAATGCGTTGTACCTGCCAAAAATCTGAGGTATCTTCTGCAATCTTGTCTAATAGGGACATTCAGGTATGCCTCTTTGAGGTCCAACATTACCAGCCAAGACTCCTTGCCCAGCATGGGAAGAAGCTGCTGTAGTGTGAGCATTTTGAATTTGGGTTCCTTCAGGTATGTGTTTAGAATTGAGAGGTCTAAAATGGGTCTCCAGGCTTTGTCTTTTCTTGGTACTAGAAACAGTCTTGAGTAAAAACCTTGACCTTGCTCCTTTGTAGGTACCTTTTGAATTGCTTTCATATCCATGAGAGCTGAAATTTGCGTTTGTGCCTCTGTCCATTGGTTTGGAGACAGATTTGGCATGCCTCTCATCCGTGGTAAAGTGTGAAAATGAAATCTGTAGCCTCGGGTAATAATATCCAGAACCCATTTGTCCTTTGTTATGATGCACCAATTTTGTGGAAATAGAGCCAGTTTTCCTCCCAAAGGAGCTGCCAGGGCAATTTTGATTGGCAGGCGAAGGGGGAAGTCATTGTATTTGTTTCCTGAAGGGTTGAGATCTTTCGTCTCCACCTCTTTGAGTTGTTGTATGCCATTGTCTAGGCCTGAAAGAACCTTGTGGCTGGCCTCTGCCCCTTGGGCATCTGTACCTACCCCTTAGGGGTCTGTCTGATGCAGGAAAAGACCAGTTTTTTGATGGCCAGTTTCTGCTGAAACGAGGAGGTTGTACCTGTAAAAAATCTTTAACTGTCGGCATAGATTTTGCCTTTTCTTCCATTTTCTTTAAAACTTCCTCTGCTTTGACACCAAATAACACATCTTTCTGCAATGGAGCATCCAATAACTTTGCTTTGACATGTTCTGGTAAGGCTTGCTCTTTTAGGCAAGCATGTCTACGTATTACAGACCCTGTGACAGCTGCTCTACATGAGGCTTCCAATTAATCAAAACCACACTGTAAGGTATGCTTTCCCACCTGTTCTGCTGCATGCAGCAAATCCTGCATCTCTTTGAAATCAGGTTGATCTGTCTGAGGGATCATTTTCTGCTTTAACTGTGCAATCAAGTACTGCTGGTATTTTAGTATGTGGAATTGGCAGTTTAAGGCCCTCATGGCCAAAGTGGCAGACGTATACACTTTCTTCCCCCATCTTTCTAATGCTCTGGAATCTCTTTCAGAAGGTAGTGGATTCTTAGCAGTAGAGGCCTTAACCCTTTTGGGACCCTGGGAAATGGTTTTGGGGTCTGCAACAGGGCTTTTATATAGAAACTTATGAGTATCAGGAACTCGGTAGTATCTGTCTGGTTTAGCTGGTGCAGGAGGTAAGGAATCTAGGTTTAGACTAGATTCCGTATAAACATCATCCAAAATGTCTAAAACTGGAGGAATTGCAAGGGATCTATGCTGTGGAAGAAGAAGAAACTCACAGAGTCTTTTCTTAGAGTCAGACTAATCTTGGCCTTCCCAGTGGAAGTGTTCCCTCGTGGTGTGTAAAGTTTCCCCAAAAGAGTAGTCTTCAGGGGGGGAGACAGAGGGAATGGACTCTTCGGCATCTGAGTCTTCAAAAGGAGGGAAGGAGTAATCCTGGTCCTCAGAGTTAGCTGGGGAAATGGATGCTTGGTCAGAGGAAGGATAATCTTCCTCCAGTCTAGGCCTTTTGTCAGGAGGGGGTTGGGAACCCCTGATAAGGGTAATTAAATCCTCAGCCATCTTAAGCATCTGTTTTTAGGCATAGGGGCCTGTGGACCTGGTTTCCTGACTTTTAAGGGGGTTTTAAGTTTAGCATAAGACTTAATAGAGATAGTTGTCAGTTTGAAAACAGCTTCAGAAACCGAAGGCCTGTCCAAAATCTCCGGATCACCGTCAAGGTTGGCATCCGTGGGGAGAGATGGAACCGGCTCCTGAGGTCCAGCTGAGTCGGTCTGGGAGGCCGTAGGAATTTCTAAATCAGCGGTAGTCAGGGGCTGCGTGGGCACCTCGCTGAAAACCGGAGAACCGGCGGCAGGCCTTGCTGCGGCCTCGGTATCTGTTCTTGGCCTTGACTGCCTGTCCTTATCCTTGCGTTTTTTAATTATTGCTGATGTCGGTTGATCCGACGACATGCTACAGTTAAATTTTCTGCCAAAATAATGTCAGGCGAAATCTGCCCGACGCTTGACTGTACGTTTGTTGAACCTAGCACAAAACTGATAATCAGAGACGTCGTGGTCTGGGCCTAGGCAAGGAATACAATAAGAATGAAAATCCTTATGGGGTATTTGCTTCCCACAAGAAATACAATTATTAACTTTGTCTGACATCGGTCTGAGGCAAGAAAAGTTTCCCCAATGGGGTACTTAGCTTTAAAGAAGACTTCGGGCTGAAATTCGATTCGAAAATCTCAGGAGATGGCCGACCGGCACTTGCGATCTGCTTCTGCTTCGGGCACCGCGCGGTAAAAAAGACTGAAGAAAATGGCATCGGCTGCCTCTTTTATACCCCTGTCGCACTGACGTCAGGGAAGAAGCGACGACAACCGACGCCAGACCAAGACTTTGGGATTCGGCCGACTGTGGGACCACCTGACGGCAGATAACCCAAGTGTGATGACTGCAGCAGTATAACACGATGAACATCTAAGCCAAGCATTTTATCTGTTCTTTTGAAGTTAAAATCATGTCTTGTATACCCTTTGATCTAAATAGTGGTGCTGAAGAGCCTAGCTGAACACATTCTTTCTGCTGTATTAACTTAAGGAATAATTACTAGAGTGTACATATGAAATCTCTTTTACTGTTGTAGTTTCCTGAGCAGGTGTTAGATTGTTAAATAATGTAGCCTTTTGGCCCAAGATCTTCAGACTAAGTGTCAAAATGATGTAATGTGTATACTGGGAAAACTTAAGTGTCAAAATGATGATGATCTGGGAAGGCCCAGCAGAAATGTGTTAGTGAGTTTAAAAAAACTCTTGTTGAGAGAGATTGCAAGCATTTTGATCTTGATATCCAACCTTCAGCACTGCCTTATGCTCTCTTTATGCAAGTAGTATCTTAGAAGTATGTTTTCTTGTAGTAATAGCTAGCAACTTAGAAGAAAGTTAGACTAAGTGTTCTTCTGTTATATCAAAACTTTCCTACTGTGTTGTTTTAAGTTTCTGTGTGATCTCTGAACTCTTAGATATCACTGTGGTGTAGTAGTAGTATTGTCTTGTGTTTTTAATTATTTATTATTAAATATTTTAAAACCTTTTGCCTGTGGCTGGTTTGTGTAGAGATAAGTAAGAGTACATTGCATATTTATAGAGTTTATTGTACAAGGCCACTCTAATAAGCCTTAAGACTGATTAATCACATTACCAACTGGATAATAATATTGCACAGTAATAATTGGACACGCTTTTAAGGGCCTTTGGGTAGCTGATAAGTATTAGCTGGTGGTGGCAGAAATTACTACTGTATAGTCTGGGTAAAGGGGCACAGATGGAGAATCTGTGTCAGCCTTTCCCAGGAGTGCTGTGAAGTTGTATAAATACGTATCTCAAAGTGTGTGTGGTGTGTCAGCTACCTGGGCAGGGACACAAAGCACTGGTGGGACAGAGAAGGTAACTGGAGGTTAGCTTGCTAGCTAGGCTGAGATCTGGACCCTATAGCTGTTCCAGTGGGGAGTCTTATTGGGGACCCAGGGAGCAAGGGCTCAACCAGCCACAGACTGACAGTGATCTCTGTGTGCACTTAAGGGAAATTGTACTTTACTGTGTGTATTTGTTATCCTTTCCTCTTAAATGAGATGCCCTCCCTGGTGTTAGTGATGAGGATTGAGGCTCTTTGATTGCTGGGCCAGGACACGGCCGTCACAAGGTCCATCAGTGTTAGGTCGGAGGATGCCTTCAATGCCAGACAAAGGTCACCTCTAAGTACTATGTAAAATACCGACTATAGTGTTAAATCTTTGAGGTGGTCCATCCAAGACCTAATGTTTAGGACTTGTATTCTTTTAGTAAGGTATCTCTCTGGGTGTTCCAATTGTTGCATGGGTCTGAATAGATACATGCCAAAGTGGGCATTATAAAAAAATGATTGATCTAATGAGGACTTTGTAAAGGGGGCAATAACATCTCTAGATCTAGTCACAATTAATTTGTCTATAAGCTGTGCAATACAGAAAGACTTTCTTAAGACTCTGGAAACATGTTGGTCAAAAGTTAGGTCACTGTTCACACAAGTTCCCAAATGCAAACAAGTGGGTCAGTTCTCAGGCAGCAATGTCAATTTGTCAGTTCCCTGGAGTAGATGACTTCCCAAAGGATATGATAATATATTTCTTGGAGTTCAGCTTCAATTCATGATTCTGGCATCAGTTATTGTTTGGGACAAACCTTCCTGCGTGATGGTCAAGTCATTTGGGGATTCAATAACTGCTCCTAGCTTACAGTCATCTCAAAATTAGTCGGCCAAAGCCCTTTGGTATTTCCTTTTACTTTTGAGATGTATATGCCACACAGAAAAAGTCTCAGCACCGAACCCTGGGGGACTCCATTGGTGACTGGTCTCTTCCCCTATTTTGATCTACTGCATCCTGTGAGCAACCTTACATGTATGCATTCTTTGACTCACCTTCCTGATTTGTATTAACCTGATTGTATTAAATTATATTCCTTGTATAATATAGCACCACTTGTTAGAATGTGTTTTAAATCTGTAGTTTTGAACAGTCTTCTAAGTAAGCAATGAAACAAAATGTATGAACCCAATAATGACAAAATTACTCATTTCAGAAAATTTCAACCATAAAAGGCCACTCAAACTTCTGTCATTACAATCCACCAGTCAAACTTCTGTCATTAGAATCCACCAGTCTTTCTGTAGACTGCATATTTTCATTGTGACTTTGTTTTTGTTAGGTGATGCATTCCCTCACAAAAAAGAAACATGCAAAGTGATTGAGTAGTTCAAACTTTTCATACATTTTGCATTTATCCTCATTCTTGAGATTTGTGCCATGGCTAACAATGATGCCAGGGTATCTTTGCCCAAAATCAGAAATTATGGAAATCACTGTTCTGAAACCATTTGCATGAAGGATCTTGCAAGTTTGTTTGTTAGGTAATACATTCCATCTCATAAAACCATGCAAAGTAGTGATACATTCTCTCCCATACAACCATGCAAAGTAATTGGCTACTTCAAAATTTTCAAACATGTTGCATTTATCCTTATCTTTGAAACTTGTGCCATGGCTAAAAATGGTGGGTATCATTGCAACACAATCTGAAATTATGAAAATCCTGTTCTGAAACCGTATGTATGACGGGTCTTGAACATAGTTTTTTGACAGCTGCATTGCTTGGAGGGCATCACCCCCCCTCCCCCCATGCAGAAAGCTTTTCCTACTGTACCTTTTATCCCTGAGCTGTTGCAGCTTGCGATTAAAAAATAATTACTCCACCTTTACAGCAGCGGTCTTGAAAATGTGACTGTCACAATTCTGACATTGATATGACCATGTTTCCATTGCAAAATCCCACTAAAATTGTTTGCTTACTAAGAAAATAAGAAAACAAGCAACTAAATGTATATAAGTTTCCAACAGGTGGAGAAGATTGCAAGATCATGGGGCCCTCATTCATGGCTGATTAAATGATAAAGTATACCTATTTAAATTTCCTGGGGAGAGAGAGAGACTGCTTAGTGATATTATGGCTTAACAAGATAGATTCCAGGTTTCCCACTGCTGCACTAGTTACACTGCATAAATGCCACTGCTGTCAGCACTACCCCAAAGCTACCATTCCAGAATGGAGTGACTTACATGGTCATCTCACTGTGGGTGCAGTAGTCCAGCAGACATTCAATTCTATCATACTGGCAAGCATTTCTGCCTCCCTACCTTATATGTTGAAACCATGTCAACAGCATCACAGTCAGGGTTGGAATGTCTAAGGCAGAAGGCTGTGTAGAACATATGTGATATAGACACATCTCACTACTATAGTGCAAATGAGAGGTACAGAGATGAAGCAGAAGAAAGGGTCATAAGTTGCTGTGTGTGTGCGTGTAGGGGAAGAATTCATTTCTGAATAAGACAGTTTTTTTTTCCACAGGCAAGGTGGCAGGTTGCTGACTATACTGCCAGAGGCAGTGATAGCATATAAGTGAATAGAAAGATTCAAGTATCAACAGAGTTGATAGAATAAAGGATGAAGAAGCAGAAGGGATGGGAACTTGATTAGCTGCTGCTAGAACACTCTGACAGGCTCTGCACTCCATAGATTTACTTCCATCAGTAGCTTTGTACTCACTGATTCATTCATTCTATGATAATACACTTGACCTAGTTTCTGGTTGTGAAGCAGGCAGAGTGTATCCCAGTACTCAGTTGGCTCAATGTAGAGAAGCTTTGATGAGACATTGTTTGTATTATGGAGAAATATTTATTGAAAATTTTCAAAAATGTTGGCATAGCCAGATACACCATGAGATAAGCAAGTGACTGGAAGTAAACAGGGAATGAAAGGAGATGGTAATGTATTATATGAGTGAGGGAATTATTATCAGGATTTTAAAACTAACTATTCAGAGAAAGACTACCCTATTGCCAAGACTGAACTAAGCACAGAGATAGTGAAGAATTAAGTCCCTGCACTACATAAACAAAAATGGTGTAGTAATTGACTGGTAATGTTTCATGAGAGGAAATGCAAAAAGGAAACATCTTTGCAGCAGTTAACTAAAAAAGTTAATGGCTTAATTAAGCCTGTTTCAGAGGACTGGATTCTTGGAAGTCTTGCCATTGTTTTAACTAGGTTCGATAAAATGTTAGAATATGGGCAGGATGTCAATGAAATCACTATAAACAAAAAATGCAAAAAGTACAGACATCATACTGAAAATGAAAGCATACCTAATAACATTCTTCTTGGCCCCCCTCAAAAAAAATCTTAAATGCATATTGGGATTCATAACATAGAAACTAAAGCCCTTGCACTATGCAAAACACCTCATAATTCCATGATCTGTGAAACTTCTCTGAATAGGTTACTTATCAAATCTCAAATATACATTTCTTACACAATGATTTTAACATTATGCACTCACAGCTTCCATAACTCAAGATTACATGATTAAATTGTCTAACTTATCTTAACTCTATAAATATGTAATAACTTTCAAGTTTGAATACACCTTGAAGCTTTGAAGACTCTCAAAAGAAAAGGTGACGAGAAAGAACTATTTAGCGATGAGCAAATAGAATTCTACAGTACTTGCCATAGTATTAGATCAACTTCAAAATACATCAGGTGGCTAGGCAACACTTGAAAGACGAGCAATGATTAGCACTTGCGGTGCAGTATAACTCCTGCAAATAAAAGAAAAAACTCTCCTTACTGACTTGACTCTGGCTGTGGCAGCACCAATGGAAGAGTGGCAGCAATAACTCCTGTAACTCAGACAAATAAGAGAACAAGAACAGTTACTGCGCAAATCCACGTTAGCATATGATGCATGGGTCTCCTTTAACTTCCATGAGCGAATCCACATTAGTGTGAAAACTGCACTTCATTAATTTTTCCCCACATGTTTTAAAGCTGTAAAATTCTGGCCTCCATGGTGGGGGGGTTGTCTCATCATATAAATATGACTCAACAAATAAAGTCTGTTTTTCAAAGAAGCACAACATTAGATGTATAGTAGCAAACCTTCCCCCCTCCACTGCCCACCCCATGTATACCTTTCAAGACTGGCAGTCCAGCACTTCCCCAACTGCCAGCAACATCAAGAGAACATTTCAATATTAACAAATGAAACATTAATGTTAAAATACAGACCTTCACTACAAACTATGAGGGGAGAGTTAAGGGGGTAGATGCCAGCTTACAGGCACTTCAGATGCACACACATGTAAGGGGGAGCGACCCACGAGTAAATGTATTTTTTTTTAGACTGCCATTTTTATCTAACAGTAGGGAAAGTGGAAATTAGCCCATTGCAAAACATTTCAGTTTAATATTTCACCATTCTGCAATCACTAGTGAATGTACCTACCATGTGCCTCTTATATGATTATTTACATAAGTAAATAAAGTCATGTGGTAATACTAGTAGTACTTTTTAGTTTTTAAACATAGTATAAAAAGCATAAGTACTGCTGTGCTGAATTTTACCTTACTACAAAGGAGGGTAGTCTAAAACACATTTGCTAGAAGATATGCAAAGCAGGTATCTGACAGAGGGGATGCCAAGGATAGGTAGTGATCCCTGGAATGTACTCTCAGCAAAACAGCACTTCTTATTTATTTATTTAACATTGGTTTACTGGGAAAGTCTGAATGGGAAAGAGCCCATTTTCAGTGGAGGCCCAGGAAGAAATGTTCCAGATGCATGTCTTTGGAATTTGAGAGAAAACCAGAGCACCTGGAGAAAACCCACACGAATGCAGGAAGGACATGCAGACTCTGCACGTAAGGCATGCCAGCTGAGAATCAAACTGGAAAACCTCTTCCTGTGAGGCTACAATGCTAACCACTGCACCACTCAGTCACCCCTTCTGGCTCCATAACCTGCTTTCTTATTTTAATCGCAGTACATCCCTATTTTCCAAATGTCTCCACCTCATACTGCTAACAATGTACAGCATCATCATCATCCCCTTTACCCCCATTTTTCTACCTGGGGTTAGGATTTCAAGTGAACCTTTGCCACCTCTTTTGATTTAGTGCCACTGTCCTACCTTCTTTGAGAGTCATGCCTGACTGTTACAGGTCTTCTCTAATACAATCCATCCATCACTTATTTGGATGCCCTCATGTTCTTCTGCATTCTTCCTGTTTCTCTCAAATACTCTTCACCAAATCATCTGTTTTCCTGTAAGTACTTGAACCAGTGTAATCTGTTCTGTTTGACCTACTCTACAATTGGAGCAACTTTAGCTTCTGCTCTGATGTCACTTCTGCATATGTTTCAGTGTATGGATCCACAAATACTTCATTTCCATCACCTTTAGATTCCTCATCTGCTTTGTCTACACTGCTCATTTTTCTGTACCATATAGAAATACTAGTTGCACCACTGTTTTGTACAGCTTACTTTTCAACTTCTTTGGCATTCTACTGTGATATGATACATCTGACACTCTGCACTTGTTAGTTGCAGCCCCTCTGATCCTAGCTTTGACCTCATTCAGACTTCCATTCTCTTCAACAACCCTTCCCAGATACTTGAAGCTATTAACCTGTTCAGCTATCTTCCCTTCTGTCTCAGTTTTCAGCTTATGATTTCCTCCATTTTCTGCCAGGATAACCATCTTGTCCATACTCAGTTTCATTCCATGTGCCTGCAGTTTTGATTCCATTAACCAATCATTTGCTGAAGTTCTTGTCGAGAGTCTGCTTGTAATGCCACTTCATTTGTATACAGTAACTTTGTTGATATATCCCCTCCAACATTGTTTTTAATTTAGTATATCACCAGCAGTGAACCCTTCTGTCAGCCTTAACACTGTTTCTACTTGTATCATTGGGTTCTTGTACATAGCCTACACAAATTCTACCAATGTTTCTGGAACTTCAAACCATTGCAGGGCTGCCCAAATCAGCTTTCTTGAAACTTGTCATATGCTTCCTCTAAGTCTTTGAATGCCCAATTGGACTCTCTCCTCATCTGTAGCTTCCTCTCCACTCCTTGTCTCACTGCAAACATCTGGTCAGTTGAGCTGTACCCTGATCTGAATCTGAACTGTGCATCGTCCATCTTACTTTCTGTGTATTTGTTTATTAATCACCTTCTCTGGCACTTCCATGAAGAGTGACAGGAGTTTGATGGCTGTATACTCTCCACAGCTGTGAAAGTGTAAAAAGTCAACAAGTTAGGGAAATTGATGTGAGATGATATGACAAAGAACAGGGTACCAAAATTATAATCCCTTGCATTACCATACATAGACTGTAGTTATATCCACACTAATATATGGAATACTAGAACACTGGTCAAGTTCTACAGTATATAACAATTACACAAACCTAACAAGCCAATCCACACCAGTCTTCCACTACTTAGGCTGTTTGCTTGTGACTCCAGGTTGTTTTGTATCATACAAACCCTGTGTTTGAGAAACTATGAGACCTCAGTGTTCTCATCATGGACTGTTTTGACATAACTCTACTTAACTAGGCCAATGGGGACTGATGTATTGCAGTCACTTTATATACAAGTCTTCTCTCTCAGGTGTATTTTGTGGTTTCTAGGAACATGAATGCTCTCACTGTGTACAGCATGTGTGCAGTGATGCTCATCAGAAAGTCACAGATAAATATTCACATTCCTGACCATTAACCTAAAAAAGGTAGGACTAGTCTGAAAGCGAACAAAGAACAGACATCTACACACACACACACACACACACACACACACACACACACACACACACACACACACACACACACACACACATAAACAAGCAAATAGTCAGCTAAATCCCACAGATCAGAAAACAAATTGACCCATTAAAATGTATTCAGTTTAAACAAAACAAATTAAGCCAAAAAAGAGTAAATAATTATGTACCCACATCACAGTTAAAATAGGAAACGTGTGAAATTAACAAATAAAGAAAACCAATGCTACAATACATTACACTAAAATCAATACTGTAAAGCATTATTGTTTAGTCAAAAGACATTGCAGCATAAGGACACAAGATGCATAAATCATACATATTTCTTCAACATGTACCCACAATAGGAGGTGTAATCACTGACTTGTCACACTTAATGTTCTCAAAAAAAAAATGCACTTACCTGTAATACCCAGCAGCTATCAGGTGTAAGTATGGTTCATACCGTCTTCTGTTAGTAGTCTTCTGCAAATGTGACCATATCAAAATAATTTTCCCACAAAATGTAGCTGTATAGCCAATACCCATGTAACAAAACATGGCTATTATTCCTAGTGCAAGGCTCAAAAGGACTATCCACCCTTCCACAAAAGTGGTAATACTAAAATGATTCCCCTCCAGATTTTCATTTAGCCAGAATCCTGTAGGAAGTTCAAAACATGTCTCATCTCCTGGAAAGCCATACCCCACCAATAATGGGTTCTGTATCACATATATCCCACCAATAACGGATTCTATACAATATACACTTTCATTGCATCATGACGGTGAATTAAGTCATTTTCACTTCCATTTCCCACTTACTGTGGCTTCTTTTTTAGCAGTAGACGGTTTTATTTTAACTGAAACTTCAATTGATTAACAAATTTTAACACATACATAAGAATGATGAAACCAAGCCTGTATTAAATGACTTAAAAACTGACATACTGTGGATTTCCTTACCATGTAGCATAACATTTTGTGGCAATATTGCCATTATTCTTATAGATTTTATTAAGTGTGTAAGTAAATATAAAATGTTAGCCAATGTAATGTAATGACAAACTGCAAGAATTGGGGAATATTGTGCACTGACTGAGATGAACATTTTGGCAACAAAATCTCTAAGTGGCTCTTTATATTAGCACTGTTTGCATGAACTAACTGCCAATTTTTAACAGGAATTTGCAAACATGCACATTTTCACTAGGAATCCAGGTAAGTCACTGCATGGTCAGTGTTCTTTAGTAGTAGAAACAAGTATACCTTACAGAGACATTTAAATTATGTGGATTTGTGCTTTGAAAGGTATATCAGCAAAAATTAAGTAATGCCAGCACACCACTGTACAGCATTATAAGAATGGGAACTTTTCATACACACGCAGTCTAACCCATTATAAACAGCATGTTACTGAATGGTAAATCCAGGTTCGATTTCCTGCCAGGTTACAGCAAATGGCTGGTGGGAAACATCATTCTTCCTAACTCACAAGCTGATAATATGTGGGAATGGGGGTAGAAAATGGTTAAATGAGTCAGTATCAGACTGCTGGGCAGAATTACAGTTAGAGTTGGTTCACCTGAGTGGGACTGCAAGTTAAATAAGGGAAAACTTGGTCTGCTTGCACACATGCAAATAAAAGCTGTTCGGAGTACTGTGCCCTCTTAAAGAATGTGGCTGTAATACATTATAGGATGCCACCCAGTGACTGTGTAGTTGTTGAGAAAGTAGAAGGATCACATGACAACTGAAGGACATATGTACAGGAATGTGACTGGGACTAATAACTTCTCTGAGCAGAACCATAGTGATGAACTGTTTTAAAATGTGTATGCAAGTTGCTAACTGTCTTACAGGAACACCATGCTCCACAGAGAGCACCCCAACTAGTGCAAGGCTTCAACATTTACCATGCATTCAGGTCCACTGCACTAGATGAGGGCACTAACAGAGAGGGCATCTCCATATTCATTACACAAAGTGCCATCTCCAGACTTGCCAGACAGGATAATTACCTGGAACTCATCCACATCCAACTTACCATTAATAAAACCCTGTGTCCTATCATAGCCAACTACAGAACCCCCGCTTTGTCCCTCTGGCCCATACCCCATACCTGACAAGTACGGAGTGTCTATGCATTAAGCCAAACACCATTCTCCTAGGGGGACTTCAACTACCTCTCTATAAATTGGGAAACGTATACATCCCCTGGTATGCTAGTATAGAGAATACATCCCCTGGTATGTTAGTATAAATAATTCAAGACTTCATTAACACAAAGTCTCTGGATCAGTTAGTCCATACTCCAACTAGGGGCAACAAAACCCTGGACTTGGTAATTACCAAAATCAGACAGCTATGTTCAACATCAGATTGTAATTCCCTCCTTAGTCAAATCTGACTATAATTTAGTTACATGCACTATAAGACTGAAAGCATATGCACTTTTCAATGACTCAGCCTTCAGAGATAATGCTAAAGCTAATCTACTTGAACTGAATCATGACATGGCCAAACTCAATATATCTCCTAACCTGATGACCACATTGCATATGCTGAATCCTTTACTAGCAAATTCTAAGCTCATCCAAATAGCTTCATTAAGCAATCTATCTTCTCCAAGGTAATTATAATGAGAAATTTTATAAGAAACCCCTATGGAGGAACCCAAGTATAACTGGGCTCTACAACAGGAGAAAAAAAACTCTCTAATGTAAAATTAAATACAACACCAAGCATGTGAAAAATGCTCTTACTAAACTTA
Source organism: Protopterus annectens (assembly GCF_019279795.1). Taxonomy (NCBI): domain Eukaryota; kingdom Metazoa; phylum Chordata; order Ceratodontiformes; family Protopteridae; genus Protopterus; species Protopterus annectens. The sequence goes on from NC_056737.1 coordinate 517,174,874, forward strand.
GCAGGGAGCTTCAGTCCTTTATCAAATCAACCAAAGCCAGAAAGGAGGCAAAAGTAGCCACCCAGGTTAAAGACGACCACAAAGCCTTCTCTAACTATGTCAGAAACCTCAGAAACAATGCTCAGCAGTACAAAGAGCTATGGACATAGTCAATCTACTAGCAGATAAATTTAGCTCAAACGTCACCTCTCCAACATTCCTATGTTACATACTCACATCTACACCTCCCCCAATCCTTCAAGAACAAATCCTCAAGGAACTATTCCTCATCAACAACAGTGCTTCACTGGGCCCAGATAGCATACCTGGATGCCTACTGGCTAGCCTGAAACATGATCTGTCAACCTTCCTATAAAGATTACTCAATATCAACCTCTAAACAGGTTCTGTGGCAGACAAATGGAGAAGAGCAACAATCATTTCCCTGCATCAGTTGACCCAGGTTATTACTGACCGATAAGTCCGATGAAGTTCATCAGCACTCAGACATTCCACAAATCACCACACACAGACACACACCACCAAATACATTCCTTACCTTAGCCGTAACCCAGAAACACTCATACAACCTCCCAAACCATCACAAACACAGTCAAACACAAACTAAATTTATACACTACACTAGTCCTTACTCTAACCCTAACCAGAAAACACTTGCACGTGCGTCCACAAACACACACACAGATACCCTCCCACCCCTAATGCTGAACATTCTGGTATACTCAAAACTTTTGGCAGGAAAAATTGAAACACACCTACCACAATTCATATTTGATGAAGCTGACACATTCCATAGTAAAAGATATACATACCTTCAAAGTAAAGATAGCACCATTTGATAAAACTTACCTGCACTATTTCTCAACTGATTTGGACGCACCTTGTTTGACTAAACATAAGGGATCAATATATATACTTAAAATATAAACAAATGCACATCTTATCAACAGGGTATACCACTGTCTCTTTAAACAAAAAGTTGAGTTGGTCGACATCTAGAGATGTTGAAAACTGACTTATTAACTGCTGCTGTAGTATGCCAGTTTTGCTTATGTGCAGTTAAATGGGGTTTTCTGGGCTTGAGTTAGAATAAAGGTCTAAGCAGGGGAATAGATTTAAGTGTGTGTGTGTGTGTGTGTGTGTGTGTGTGTGTGTGTGTGTGTGTGTGTGTGTGTGTGTTGGAGTGTCTGTGTATTTGTGTCAGGATTAGAATAAGGGCTAAAGTTAGATGAACATTTTAACACTATATTTGCATGGTGGTGTATGCGCAGTGTGAGTAGCTTTACCTGTCTTGTGTAGTGATACTAAAGAGAAAGATTTCTTCTGAGAGATAGGTGGAAGGGGAAGTGGCAGGAGTGAAGTGGTACAGGGGGCAAAGGTACACATTTTGTAGATAGCATTAATTCTCTGAGACTGTAGTGAATGTATGACTCTGGGATCTTGAACGCCTCACATATGTCAAGGTTTGTCAGAAGAGAGACTGCATCCATCCATCCACAACCCCTTTTCCCAGTTTTGCACATGGGGTCAGGGTGTCACTTCAACAGTGACAATCATCTAGAGCCAAGGTTTACACCACTGGGTGGCTAGCCTTGCCACAGTAATTCTAGCACACCACACACTTATATGTATACTCACACCTATGGCCAGTTTAGTGTGTCCAATCCACCAAGTGCATGTCTTTGGAATGTGGAAAGAAACTGGAGTACCTGGAGGAAACACATGCGAGAAAGTACAGTTTTGTACCTGCCATAAATGTAGATGTTCGAGTGCTCATACAGCTGCAGTCATTACAGAAGGGTTATCCTGCTGTCAGGCGGGTCCTCGGTCGGCCGAATTCCAAAGTCTAGGTCCGGCGTCAGTTGTCGTCACTTCTTCCCTGACGTCAGTGCGGCAGGGGTATAAAAGAGGCAGCCAACGCCATTTTCTTTAGTTTTTCTTGCCCCAGATGTCAGGTGCCCCCAGAAGGAAGGCAAAGCATAATATTATGCAAACATGCGATAAAGAAAAATCAAAAACAGTAGTTGCAAGCAAATACACCATAAAAGAATACCCCAAATAGGTTGTATGATAAAGGTGTTTGTCATAAGGCCTGTCCTAAGAGGGGATGGAGGGAGGGTAACCTGGACTGCAGCTGTATGAGCACTCGAACATCTACATTTATGGTAGGTACAAAACTGTACTATGTTCATCGTGCATACAGCTGCAGTCATTACAGATGGGTAGAATCCCAAAGCTAAGTAAGGGTGGTAGGTACTAATTGGAACTAGGAGGGGCTAGGATGCCCTGCAGGACTGCTGTGGTAAAGCCCGCTCTAGATTCTGAGTATAGTGGAAGGTGGTAGTGCTTGGAGAAAGTGTGCACTGAACTCCAAAGTAGCTGCTTCCAAAATGTCCTTGGTAGGGACCCCCTGAGGAAAGCTGCAGAGGAAGCTGTAGCCCTGGTGGAGTGGGATTTGATGTATACAGGCACAGGTTTTCCATGAAATGAATAACAAAAGCATATGCAGTGGGCTATCCATTTTGAAATTGTCTGTTTGGAAATAGCCTTTCCTTGAGCACCTGTAGCATAGGACACAAAGAGCTGCCCAGATTTCCTGAATGACTTTGTTCTGTCCAAGTAATAATGAAGTTGGCTGTGAATGTCCAAGGAATGTAGTAGTCTCTCTCCTTTGTTCTGTGGATTTGGATAAAAGGTAGGTAAATGAATAGTCTGATTCAAAGCTACACTGGATACTACCTTTGGCATGAAGGTAGGGTTGGTTCGTAAGGAGACTCTGTCCTGATGGAAAATGATGAATGGTTGCACAGCCATGAGGGCCTGTAGCTCAGAAACCCTGCATGCTGAGGTAATGGCCAGAAGGAAGGCTGTTTTCCATGACAAGTATTGTAACTGTGTTGAAGAAGCCGGCTCAAAGGGAGGCAGGGTCAGCTTTTCCAATACAAAGTTGAGGTCCCAAGCTGGGACCGGTGGTTTCCGTGGGGGTTTTATATTTTTTGCCCCTCTGAGGAACTGCATTAATAGAGGATGTGAGAATAAAGGAGGATCTGTATTGTATTGTGCAGAAATGGATGAAGCGTGGATCTTGATGGAGGAGAAGGAAAGGCCACTGTTTAACATCTCGGCTAGTTACTGTAAAATTTGAGGTATATTTATTACCCAAGGATTCTGGCCTTTTTCTTGATTCCAAGAACAAAATTGTTTCCATTTGGCAGAGTATGTTTTTCTAGTAGAGGGTCTTCTGGCCTCCAAGATGGCATCCTGCACCTCTTTGGAGAGGAGAGTCTGTTGGGAAATTAAGGTATTCTCCATGCAGCTAGATTTAAGGTTTTGAGCTGGCTGTGAAGGGTTTTGTAGTTGTGCTGGGACAACAGAAGAGGAACTAGAGGTAGTATCCATGGTGGTGAGTGTGACAGGCTCTTTAGGAGAGGATACCAGTGCTGTCGTGGCCAGTCTGGAGCAATGAAAATAATTTGTGGCCTCTCTGCTCTGGTTTTTAATAGAACTTTGGTCAGTAGAGGAAGAGGCGGGAAGGCATAGACTGTCAATGTTGTCCAATTGAAGAAGAGTGTGTCCACTTTCCAGGCCTGTGGATGATAGGTCCTTAAACAGAATTTTTTCAACTGGTAATTTCTGTGGGTAGCAAATAGATCTATGTCTGGCTGTCCCCATGTCTGAGTTATCTTTGAGAAGACTTGAGGATGCAACTTCCATTCGTGTGGGTCTGTCATATTTCTGCTTAAGTTGTCTGCCAGTGTGTTTTCCTTCCCTGGCAGGAATTGTGCCTGTAGTTGAATTTGTAATTCCAGTGCTGTGCTCCACAGGGTCATGGCTTGCCTGCACAGGGGGTATGAATGAGTTCCCGCCTGTTTATGTACCACATGACTGTGGTGTTGTCTGTCCTTATCAATAGCTGGCCTGGATGCAGTAGGTCTTTGAAGGTCATAAGAGCATTTTGCACGGCTAGCATCTCCTTTTGGATGATGTGTAGGTGCTTCTCTTTTTGGGACCATTTTCCCTGAATGCACTGATCTGTCATGTGTGCTCCCCAGGCGTAGTCTGAGGCATCCGTTGTGATGATTTGAGTTGCTTGAGGTAAACAGAAAGGGAGACCTGTGTTTCTTTGGCATGCTTGAGCCCACCACAAAAATTCCTTTTGAAGGCATGGAATGAGTGGTATAATTGTTTCCAAGCTGTGGCTGTGTTGAGACCATAAGTTTTTTAGGTACCATTGTAGTTTCCTCATATGCAGCTTTGCACATGGTATCAGTAGGATGCAAGATGCCATGAATCCCAGAGCCTGCAGGACTTTCCTTGCAGTTAGTCTGGTTAAAGTTGCCATTTTGTTGAAGTATTGAGACAGTTGCCCTTGTTTGTCTGGCGTGAGGTAGGCCATCTGGGTGGTTGTATTTAAGCTGGCACCCAGGAAAATTATCTGTTGAGAAGGTATTAGTTTTGATTTCTTTTTGTTCACTGTGTATCCCAGGTAGTTTAACAGTTTTATTACAAATGCCAGATGCTGCAATAGAATGTCCTTGCTGTCCGCTTGGATCAGGCAGTTGTCCAGATATGGGTAGATTTGTATTCCTTGTTGGCTGCAGAAGGCAATTACTAATGCCAGGCATTTTGTAAACACTCTGGGCACAGTAGATAAGCCAAAGGGCAATGCAGAGGATTGGTAATGGGTTGAACCAGCAAGAAATCTGAGGTATCTTCTGCAATCTTGTCTGATAGGGACATGCAGGTATGCCTCCTTGAGGTCCAACGTTACCAGCCAAGACTCCTTGCCCAACATGGGAAGAAGCTGCTGTAATGTGAGCATCTTGAATTTTGGTACCTATAGATATGTGTTTAGGATGGATAGGTCTAAGATGGGTCTCCAATCTTTGTCCTTCCTTGGTACCAGAAATAGTCTGGAATAAAAACCTTGACCTTGTTCTTTTGCAGGTACCTCTTGAATTGCTTTCATATCCATGAGAGTGGAAATTTGTCTTTGTGCCTCTGCCCACTGATTTTGTGGCAAGTTTGGCAAGCCCCTCATTTTTGGAGGGGTGTGAAAATGGAACTTGTAGCCTCTGTCTATAATGTCCAGAATCCATTTGTCTTTTGTAACAATGTGCCAGTTTTTTTAAAATAATGCCAGTTGTTCGCCCAAAGGTGCTGCCATTATAGCTTTGTTTGGCAGGCATAGGGGGAAGTCATTGTGTCTGTTTTCTAAATGACTGTGGTCTATCTTCTCCACCTCTTGGGGTTGGTGCTTGCCACTGTCTAGCTCTGTAAGATCCTTGAGGTTGTCCTCTACCCCTTGGGAATCTGTATCTGCCCCTTTGAGATCTGTCCGTGGCTGGAAACAACCAATTTTTTGAAGGCCAGTTTCTGCTGAAGCATGGAGGTTGCACCTGCAAGAAATCTTTAACTGTTTGCATAGATTTCGCTTTTTCCTCCATTTTCTTTAGTACCTCCTCAGCTTTAACACCGAACAATACATCTTTTTGAAGTGGTGCATCTAATAGCTTTGCTTTGACATAATCTGGTAAGGATTGCTCTTTGAGCCAAGCATGTCTACGTATGACAGACCCTGTGACAGCAGCTCTACATGAGGCCTCTAAAGCATCAAAACCACACTGCAAGGTATGTTTACCCACTTGCTCTGCTCCATGCAACAAATCCTGCAACTCTTTCAAATCTGGTTGTTCTGTTTGTGCCATTTTGTTTTTCAGCTGAGATAACAAAAACTGTTGGTACTTTAACATGTGAAATTGACAGTTTAATGCCCTCATGGTTAAAGTGGCTGATGTATACACCTTTTCCCCCACCTTTCTAATGCTCTGCAATCTTTCTCTGAAGGTAAAGGAATTTTAGCAGTAGAGACCTTTATCCCCTTGGGACCATGTGAGATTGTTTCTGGGTCAGCAGTATGGCTTTTATAAAGGAACTGGTGAGAATCAGGAACCCGGTAATACCTGTCTGGTTTAACAAGGGCTGGAGGTAAAGAATCTGGATTGACTGGCTTCTGCGTACACATCATCCAAAATATCTAAAACAGGAGGGATAGCCAGGGGCCTATGCTGGGGGAGCAGTAGAAATTCCCTGAGCCTTTTCTTGGAATCTGAGTAATCTTGGCCTTCCCAGTGGAAGTGTTCCCTCAAAGTATGCAGGGTTTCCCCAAAAGAGTAGTCCTCAGGGGGGGAGACCGAGGGAATAGACTCCTCAGCATCAGAGTCTTCAAAAGGGGAATAAGCATAATCCTGGTCCTCAGAATGGTCTGAGGTAATAGAAGCCTGGTCTGAGGAAGGGTAGTCTTCCTCCAATCTGGGTCTTTTGTCAGAAGGGGGTTGAGAACCCCTGATGAGAGTTATCAAATCCTCAGCCATTTTAAGCATCTGTTTTTTAGGCATGGGGCCTTGAGAGGAGGTCTGAGGACCCTGTTTTTTAGGTTTGATAGCAGCTTTAGATTTAGTGAAGGATTTAATAGAGAAGGTGGTAGGCCCGAAGACGCCTTCAGAAATGGCAGGCCTCACTAAATTTTCGGTTTCCCCGCCAAGAGTTGCGTTGGTATCTGCCCTGGGAAAGGAGACTGAGGTGCCTGCGACCTCAGGTACTGAAGACACCAGTAAAATAGCTTCATCGGTAGTCAGGGGCTGCGTAGGTGCCTCGCTGAGAACCGGAGAACCGGTAGTCGGCCTAAGCGTGGTTTCAGTACTCGGTGCAGACCTCGGATGTCGGTTCTTGTCTTTGCGTCTTTTGCCTAAAACTGGCGTCGGTGTATCCGACGACATGATAAAATTAATTTTTTTGCCAAAATAATGAAGGGTGAACTCCGCCCGGCGCTTAATAGTGCGTTTGTTGAATCTAGCACAAAAACGGCAGGCCGAGACGTCGTGGTCTGGCCCTAAGCAAGGTATACAGAAAGAGTGAAAATCCTTATGCGGTATTTGCTTCCCGCAAGAAATGCAATTATTAACTTTGTCTGACATCGGTCTGAGGCAAGAAAAGTTTCCCCAACAGGGTACTTAGCTTTAAAGAAGACTTTGGCTGAAATACTGTTTGTAAATCTCAGGAGCTGGCCGACCGGCACTTGCGAAATGCTTCTGCTTCGGGCACTGCGTGGCAAGAAAGACTGAAGAAAATGGCGTCGGCTGCCTCTTTCATACCCCTGCCGCACTGATGTCAGGGAAGAAGTGACGACAACCGACGCCGGACCTAGACTTTGGAATTCGGCCGACCGAGGACCCGCCTGACGGCAGGATAACCCTTCTGTAATGACTGCAGCTGTATGCACGATAAACATCACTGGGAGGACATGCAGATTTCACACAGAAGGCACCTTAGGTGAGAATCAAACCGGGAAACCTCTTGCTGTGGGCAACACTACCCGCTGGGCCACTATAACCAAAAACGCTGTGGTAAAATTCCAGAATGTATGGGACCTTAACAAAGATCTTGATAGTTGTAATCCTCAACATTTTCTAAAGGATGGAAAGACTTTCGTACAGTTGTGAGAAAGAAAGTCATGTATTTCACTGAACCATTCAATCAAACAGGCTAACAGCAATTTATGTTCATTTGATCACTGCTACAGTAGTTTAAGCTATACGGCTTATGTCCTTCCAAGGATATAACAGCTGTCTAGCTTCCAAAGCTTCACACCACATGCAAAAATGATGAGGTAGCTTTCCTGGCTAAAGAATCCTCCCAGCTGTCTTGCCTAGTGCTGGATCTGACTCTGGTTCCTGTTGTAATGAAGCTTTAACAATAATGCCCAGTATGCCGGCATCTGCAAACTTAGTCAAGCAAAAGTCCTGACTACCATTCAGGAGATCAGAGAAGTTGATGGCAACATTGAGAAGTCCAAGTACTGATGAGCCTTTGGGCACATCACTAGCTACTTTCACACTTTCTGAGGAGGTTTCTACCACCAGTACTATGTGGGTTCTACCTTTCAGCCAGCAGGCTATCCATCTCAATAAGGAAGGATCTAGTTTTAAGGCATTTAGTGCGATGATGATGCCAACATTGGGTGAAGTGCCCAGTGATTTGGCCAGATCCAAATAAGCTTTGTGTTACTAACAGCCACCTCTATCCCAATCCTACTCACCTGAATAAACAAATAATAATTAAAACAAAATATCCCACTGCCATACATGCCTCCCAACTTCTTTTCTTAAGAATTCTGCACAAACCCAAAAGAAATTGGTGAGATTAAAGCCTGATACCAGGGAAAACATCTCAATAATACTGTTATGTTACTAAAAATTTAACAGAACAATAAGTTTTTCATCAATAAGCATTTTCTGAACAATAAGAATAGATAAACCCTAACATATGTTTTTACTAACTGACGAATCCTCAGTATTTTTCCTGAAAGTCAAAAATTCTACAGGGTTAGAAATATCAGGCAAAATCAGAGACAAGTAATATTTGTGTAAAATTTAATAAAACAGAACATTTTGCATCAGTGTGCATTTAAAATGCAAGAAGATATGAAAAACTTCTCAATGGAATCATTGAAGTAAAAATTTTACAAAAGATGTGAAAACATATGAGGCAAAATCAGGAACATTTTGCAAAACCAGGGACAGTTGAAAGAAATGTTGCTGCTGCTGTTCTGTCAGTATGCCCGCAATGTATACAAAAATCTCCCTTCAAGTTTCAGCTCACAGTTACTAATAACAAACTTTCTCACCCAAATTGCTATATCAAAGGGGAGAGAAAAAGCATTGCTTTCCAGCTACGTGAAGTTTGCTGCCCTCAGAACAGATCAGTGCTACTGTGCATATTGAAACCAATGCCACAGAAAAATCATATACTCACCAGTAATGTAAAAAAAAAAAAAGGATACTAAGAGAAATAGTGTCCCTAAAATTTCAGAACACGGCTGATATAAAATAGTCAACTCCCACATTCCAATTCTCATTTCTATAATAGCTAATAATTAGGAAAAAATAATATAATAAAATACAATATGTTGACAACTCAAATGTAATTTGCTCAGGGTTGGTCTCAAATCTTTCCACCTTAGAAACCATCACACAGAAAAGTTTCACCCCTATAGAAGACTAGCTAAATAAATCTAATTTGCACTTAAACCCCAACAAAACCAAAAGAATCCTATTCCTTCCTAAAAACATAAATCAAAACAGTGACCTCCTCAAACAATGCAACTTGAAAATATCATCAATACAAATTTACTAGAAGCTGTCACTGATAACAAAGTTTGATCTGCACAGTGACAATGCAGTGAAATAGACACACTGTGAATTAGTCTTGTCTTTACAGACCAAAAAGCCTGATAAATCATAGTTAAAAAATGGCTGCCACCTCCCCCACCATTCTATCTCCATATGCCTCCCAACAATATTCAGAAATCTCAGCTCTTCCAACAAAACAAACTAAAAAGCATCTAAAAGAAAATTAGCAAATCTGCCTGCAGTCTCCCAAATCACTCCCATCACAGACCAGTGCTAAATACACTCAAATAGATTGAACTTCCTCACCACAATATCCTCTCCCAGCTACTAACAGCTCATAAAATATTTCACCAGCCACCTAAAATGCTCTTGCTGCCAAATCTCATCCAAAAGATTCCTAACATCCTCAGAACTTAAACCAACTTTCGCTAATAATTATTACGATATTCTACCACCTGTAAGGCATGGAACAAACTTCCAAGCCACATTAGGCTTTTAAATAACCTGCAACATGTCAAATCCACCCTAAAATATCAACTGGCAACTAATAAACTATGCAACTGTACTACACCTACAGTTTCAAGCATCCAATCCTAACTCTCTATTAATGGCATTTTTGATTTTACTCAATATCTTGAAAATGTATACTTCCTTAATCTGATATGCTTTGTAAATAATGTTTACTGATAGCTGGTTTTGAAATATGTGCAGTAAATCCATCAGTAATGGGTCAGAGGATGCCTTTTATGCTAAAGGATACACAGTATAGTGACAGGGCTTTGGACTGGTTCAAGTAGGACTTGTTCAAGCCTTGTATACTATTAGTAAGGTATCTCTGTCAGCGTTCCAGATGTTGCATGTGTCTTGACAGATGCATGAAAAAGCGGGCATTATATTCGATGACTGGCCTAATGATGGCTGAGTAAGGGGAACAATGATATAGAAGAGTTTTCCTACAATAATAGGCAAATTTTTGTTGAAAGTTAGGTCACTATCTTCATAAGTTTCCAAATACTGAAAAAACTGTCAACTCTTAGAGGAGCATTATCAATTTGGTAGTTTCCTGTGGTAAACAATTTCCCAAAGGATACAATAATGTATTTTTTAGCATTTAGTTTCCTACCATGCTTTTGACACCAGTTATTTATTTGAAACTAACCTTCCTGCAAGATGGCTAAGACATTTGGGGAATCTATAAGTTCTCCTAGCTTACACCCATCTGCACATGTAATGAGCCAGAGCCCTTTTGTATTGGTTTTTACTTCTAAAAAAATAGATGTGAAACAGAAGAGGTCCCAGAAGAAAACCCTGGGGTGTTAGAGTGTGCTCAACAATATACTAAGGTTGAAAGTAACTTTCCTACAAATATACAACATAAATAAGGTAAAAGATAAAGCTTGCTTAAATGTGGAAACAGAGTTTAGCAATATGTGATTAGCATCCATACTAAATGGCTGTGACTTGGAAAATAAAAAATGTGCTGAATGGACATCTTTCCTTACAGACTTAAAAACAGGATGTATGCATTTCATTGTCAGTGAGAGCAAAAATGCAAAATCTGTGTTTTTTTAAGATACTGTTACAATGTGTTTCCTTAAAAAAACATGCTTTTCTGCACTTATGAGCATTTGCACAAGGACAGATGTTCTTATACAAAGATCCAAATAGAATACTAAGGACAAAAACAGGATGCTCACACTGTCAGAAAAGCTGGCCTCTTATAAATTCAGCAAAAATGTGACAGGACATTGTTAAACAAGGAAGCTTAAAAATAATATCATTAAGTCAGCATTTGCGTTACCATCTGCAACAATCAGTATTGTTTCTACAGGATGAGCAATTCTCTAAAATAGAATACCAAGAGGAAATGTATGTGTGTGCATGACTAAAATTGTATATAAAGATCTGTATTAATCCAGTTATGTTAGGGGTGTATTGGTAGGGACGCATTTGTCCTGAGGTAAATATTATAACATCCATGCTGATTGAGAAGTAAAGTAGAACAATAACTAAAAGCTGTAACATTAGTATGTGTGGTTTGTTATAAAAAGCTTTTTGTTACTGCTCTGAGTTGGGTGCTGCAAAGACTGAGTGTCTTAAGAAGACTTCAAATCCATCACAGTAAGCAGCACCATCTAATTTTTCATGTGGGACTCCACTGGTCAATGCATCCTGTGAGCCAGCTGGCAATCCAGTGGGTCAGGCAGTGATTTATTCCCAGTTTATTTCATTTTTCTACTATGCCTGCGTGAGGAATTATGTCAAAAGCTTTGCCCAAGCTGAGTTATGCAGTGTGTTCCACGTTGCCTTCATTCACTGCTTGGGAGACCTTTTCAAAAAAATCCAAAAGGCTGAGCAAGCATGACCTGCCCTTAATGAATCCAAACTAGGATGAATCCAGTGTTTAGATGTTGCCTATGTTATCAATGACTAATTCAATGAGAAGTCTTTCCATGCCTTTGCATATGGGGCTGGTCACAGTTATGGGTCTTTAACTGCCTGGGTCTGTGCAAGGTCCTCCTTTACACAGGGAACAACTGCAGCAGTTCTTCATTCACTTGGTATAAAACCTGTTATGGAGCCTGAGACTGAATAGTGTATTAGGGGAGTGAATAAACTGTGTTTCATGTTGTTCTGGGTGTGACTATATCGTGCTTCATGCTACTTAAAATGCATTCAGGAATATTATCAGGCCTCATCAACGCAGTATTTTTAGCTTTTGATAGAACTTTTAAGACTTGGTCTTGGGTGACAGCTGATGGTGAGCCAGTTTCAGGTATATCTTGTGGGACACATGGAGGGGAGAGAGGAATACATTTAGAGCTAAATGTACCAGCTAGTAGGTTAGGTATATCTTTAGCCTCAGTGTAGGTAACATTGTTCACATTCAGCTCAATGCACTGTTGCATTGTTCTTTTCAGACTATGAACAAATACCTTGTGATTGTCCTTCTCTTGGATAGATACTTAAGTAAAATCCACCAAAGCCACATTTGAGGCTAGGTTCCTGACTTGTTTATTTCAGTGACAAGGTTTCTAACATTTTGGGAATTACTTTTCTTACTTTAGGTCAAAATTATTTTTATTTTATTATAAAGCTATTTAATGATATGGTTCCACCATGTGGGTTTGTTTGTGGGGTTTGCCCTGCACTTGTTCCTACAGGAGCTGTTTACATGTTGGCAAAGTGTGGTGGTGTATGTTTCTGCATATTCAGTGGAGTT